>NW_027615115.1:52500-88647 GCF_965212315.1 Lampetra planeri | reverse complement strand
ACTCACCCACTCACCTCACTCACTCACTCCACTCACCCACTCACCCACACTCACCCACTCACTCCACTCACCACTCACTCCACTCACTCACCCACTCACCCCACTCACTCACTCACTCACTCACTCCACTCACTCACCCACCCACTCACCCACTCACCCACCACTCACTCACTCACCCACCTCACCCACTCACACACCCACTCACCCACTCACTCACTCACCCACTCACCCACTCACTCACTCACTCACCCACCTCACTCACCCACTCACCCACCACTCACTCCACCACTCACCCACTCACTCACTCACCCACTCACTCACCCCACCCACTCACCCACTCACCCACTCACTCACTCACCCACTCACCCACTCACTCACCCACTCACCCACTCACTCACTCACCCACTCACCCACTCACTCACCTCACCCACTCACTCACTCACCCACCCACTCACCTCACTCACCCACTCACCCACTCCACTCACTCACCCACTCACCCCACTCACTCACCCCACTCCACTCACCCACACACCCACTCACTCACTCACCCACTCACTCACCCACTCACTCACCCACTCACTCACTCACCCACCCCCACTCACCCACTCACTCACCCACTCACTCACCCTCCACTCACCCACTCACCCTCACTCCACCCACCCCACTCACTCACTCACCCACTCACTCACCCACCACCCCACTCACCCACTCACCTCACCCACCCCACTCACTCACCACCCACTCACTCACTCACCCACTCACTCACTCACTCACCCACTCCTCACCCACCACTCACTCACCCACCTCACCCACTCACCCACTCACTCACACACCCACCTCACACCACCCACTCACTCACTCACCCTCACCCACTCACACACCCCACTCACCCACTCACTCACTCACTCACTCACTCACCCCACTCACCCACCTCACTCACCCACTCACCCACTCACTCACCCACTCACCCACTCACTCACCCACTCACCTCACCCACTCAACTCACTCACCCACTCACTCACCCCCACTCACTCACTCACACCCACTCACTCACCCACTCACTCACCCACTCACTCACCCACTCACCCACTCACTCACCCACTCATTCACCTCACCCACTCACTCACCCACTCACTCACCCACTCACTCACTCACTCACCCACTCACTCACACACCCCTCACTCACTCACTCACTCAGTCACTCACTCACCCACTCACTCACCCACTCACTCACTCACCCACTCACTCACCCACTCACTCACTCACCCACTCACCTCACTCACCCACTCACTCACCCACTCAGTCACTCACCCACTCACTCACCCACTCACTCACTCACTCACTCACTCACTCAGTCACTCACCCACTCACCCACTCAGTCACTCACTCACCCACTCACTCACCCACTCACTCACCCACTCACTCACTCACTCACCTCACCCACTCACTCACTCACTCAGTCACTCACCCACTCACCCACTCAGTCACTCACTCACCCACTCACTCACCCACTCACTCACCCACTCACTCACCCACTCACTCACTCACTCAGTCCCACTCACCCACTCACCCACTCAGTCACTCACTCACCCCCACTCACTCACCCCACTCACTCACCCACTCACTCACTCACCCACTCACTCACTCACCCACTCACTCACTCACTCACTCAGTCACTCACCCACTCACCCACTCAGTCACTCACCCACTCACTCACCCACTCACTCACTCACTCACTCACTCACCCACCTCACTCACTCACCCACTCACTCACTCACTCACTCACTCACTCACTCAGTCACTCACCCACTCACCCCACTCAGTCACTCACTCACCCACTCACTCACCCACTCACTCACCCACTCACTCACCCACTCACTCACTCACCCACTCACTCATCACTCACTCAGTCACTCACCCACTCACCCACTCAGTCACTCACTCACTCACCCACTCACTCACTCACTCACCCACTCACTCACCCCACTCACCCACTCACTCACCCACTCACTCACCCACTCACTCATTCACTCACCCACTCACTCACCCCACTCACCCACTCACTCACTCACTCACTCACCCACTCACTCACCCACCACTCACTCACCACTCACCCACTCACTCACTCACTCACCCACTCACTCACTCACTCACTCCCCACTCACCCACTCACTCACCCACTCACTCACCCACTCACTCACCCACTCACTCACTCACTCACCCACCACTCACTCCACTCACTCAGTCACTCACCCACTCACCCACTCAGTCACTCACCCACTCACTCACCCCACTCACTCACCCCACTCACTCACTCACTCACTCACTCACCCACTCACTCACTCACTCACTCACTCAGTCACTCACCCACTCACCCCACTCAGTCACTCACTCACCCACTCACTCACCCACTCACTCACCCCACTCACTCACCCACTCACTCACCCACTCACTCACTCACTCACCCCACTCACTCACCCACTCACTCACCCACTCACTCACTCACCCCACTCACTCACTCACCCACTCACTCACTCACTCACTCACTCACTCCAGTCACTCACCCACTCACCACACTCAGTCACTCACTCACCCCACTCACTCACCCCACTCACTCACTCACTCACCCACTCACTCACCCCACTCACTCACTCACTCAGTCACTCACCCACTCACCCACTCAGGTCACTCACTCACCCCACTCACTCACCCACTCACTCACCCACTCACTCACCCACTCACTCACCCACTCACTCATTCACTCACTCAGTCACTCACCCACTCACCCACTCCCACTCACCACCACCCACCACTCACTCACTCACCACTCACCACTCACTCACCCACTCACTCACTCACTCACTCACCCACTCACTCACCCCACTCACTCACTCACTCCACCTCACTCACTCACTCACCCCACTCACTCACTCACCCACTCACTCACTCACCCACTCACTCACTCACTCACTCACTCACCTCACCACCACTCACTCACCCACTCACTCACCCACTCACTCACTCACCCCACTCACTCACTCACTCACCCACTCACTCACCCACTCACTCACCCACTCACTCACCCACTCACTCACTCACTCACCCACTCACTCACCCAACCACTCACTCACCCCACTCACTCACTCACCCACTCACTCACTCACTCACCCACTCACTCACTCACTCACCCATTCACTCACTCACTCACCCACTCACTCACTCACTCACCCACTCACTCACTCACCCACTCACTCACCCACTCACTCACTCACGCACGCACCCCACTCACTCACCCACTCACTCACCCACTCACTCACCCACTCACTCACTCACTCACTCACCCACTCACTCACCCAACCACTCACTCACCCACTCACTCACTCACCACTCACTCACTCACCCCACTCACCCACTCACTCACTCACCCATTCACTCACTCACTCACCCACTCACTCACTCACTCACTCACTCACCCACTCACTCACTCACTCACCCACCCACCTCACCCACTCACTCACTCACCCACTCACTCACTCAGTCACTCACTCACTCACTCACCCACTCACTCACCCACTCACTCACTCACCCACTCACTCACTCACTCAGTCACTCACCCACTCACCCACTCAGTCACTCACTCACCCCACTCACTCACCCACTCACTCACCCACTCACTCACCCACTCACTCACTCACTCACTCAGTCACTCACCCACTCACCCACTCATTCACTCACTCACCCACTCACTCACCCACTCACTCACCCCACATCACTCACTCACCCACTCACTCACTCACCCACTCACTCACTCACTCACTCAGTCACTCACCCACTCACCCACTCAGTCACTCACTCACCCACTCACTCACCCACTCACCTCACTCACTCACCCACTCACTCACCCCACTCACTCACTCACTCACACTCACCCCACTCACCCACTCAGTCACTCACTCACCCACTCACTCACCCACTCACTCACCCACTCACTCACCCACTCACTCACTCACCCACTCACTCATCACCACTCACTCACTCACCCACTCACCCACTCACACTCACACCACCACTCACTCACCCACCCACTCACTCACTCACTCACCCACTCACTCACTCACTCACCCACTCACTCACCCCACTCACTCACTCACCCACTCACTCACCCACTCACTCACTCCACCCACTCACTCACACACCACCACTCACCCACTCACTCACCACCACACCCACCACCACCACTCACCACTCACCCACCCACTCACTCACCCACTCACCACTCACCCAC
The DNA here is from genome assembly GCF_965212315.1 of Lampetra planeri. NCBI lineage: Eukaryota > Metazoa > Chordata > Hyperoartia > Petromyzontiformes > Petromyzontidae > Lampetra > Lampetra planeri. The sequence goes on along the minus strand of NW_027615115.1, from coordinate 84,362 downwards.
TCACTCACCCACTCCACTCACCCACTCACTCACCCACTCACTCACCCACCCACTCCACTCACTCACTCACTCCACCCACTCACTCACCCACCCCTCACTCACCCACTCACTCACTCACCCACTCCTCACTCACTCACTCACCCACTCACTCACCACACTCACCCATCACTCACTCACTCACCCACTCACTCACCCACTCACTCCACTCACACCCACTCACCCACTCACTCACCCACTCACTCACCACTCACGCACCCACTCACTCACCACTCACACCACCACTCACCTCACTCACCCACTCACTCACCACTCACTCACTCACCCACTCACTCACCCACACTCACTCACCCCCACTCACTCACCCACTCACTCACTCACTCACCCACTCACTCACTCACTCACTCACTCACCCACTCACTCACTCACTACCCCTCACTCACTCACTCCCACCCACTCACTCACCACCCCACCCACCACCCACTCACTCACCTCACCCACTCACTCACTCAGTCACCTCACTCACCCACTCACTCACTCACCCCACTCACTCACTCACCTCACTCAGTCACTCACTCACTCACTCACCCCCACTCACTCACTCACTCACCACTCACCCCACTCACCACTCACTCACCACCCACCACTCACCCACCCACTCACTCACACCCCTCACTCACCCACTCACTCACCCACTCACTCACCACCCACTCACCCACTCACTCACCCACCCACTCACTCACCCACTCACTCACTCCCCCACTCACTCACCCACTCACTCACCCCACCTCACTCACTCACCCACCACTCACTCACCACTCACCCACTCCACTCACCCACTCACTCACTCACCCACCACTCACCCACCCACCACCACTCACCCCACACCACTCCACCACCCCACTCACACACTCACCCCACACACCCACCTCACTCACACCACCACTCACTCACTCACTCACCCCTCACTCACCACCCACTCCCACTCACTCACTCACCCACTCACCTCACCCACTCACTCCCACCCACTCACCACTCACTCACTCACCACCCACACTCACTCACTCACTCACCCCCACTCACTCACTCACACCCCACCCACTCACCCACTCACTCACTCACCCACTCACTCACTCACCCCACTCACTCACCCACCACCCACTCACTCACTCACCCACCACCACTCACTCACCCACTCACCACCCACCACTCACTCACCCACTCACTCACTCACCCACTCACCCACTCACTCACCCACTCACTCACTCACTCACCCACCCACTCACCTCACTCACCACTCACCCCCACTCACTCACCACCCACTCACTCACCCACACCCACTCACCCACTCACCCACTCACCCACTCCACCTCACTCACTCACCCACTCACCCACCCACCCACACACTCACCCACTCACTCACTCCCTCACTCACCCACTCCACCCACTCACCCACCACCACTCACCCACCCACACCACACCCACTCACCCCACTCACTCACTCACCACCCACCCACTCACTCACCCACCACTCACCCACCCACTCACCCACTCACTCACTCACCCACCACCACTCACCACCCACTCACCTCACCCCCTCACTCACCCACTCACTCACCCACTCACTCACTCACCCACCCACTCACTCACTCACACACCACTCACTCACCCTACCACTCACTCACCCACTCACTCACTCACCCACTCACTCACTCCACTCACTCACTCACCACTCACTCACTCACTCACTCACCCACTCACTCACTCACCACTCACTCACTCACCCATCACTCACTCACTCACCCACTCACTCACTCACCCACCCACTCACTCACTCACCCAACCCACTCACCCACTCACTCACTCCCCACTCACTCACTCACTCACCACCCACTCACCACTCACTCACCCACCACCACTCACCCACTCACCCACTCACTCACTCACCCACTCACTCACCCACTCACTCACTCACCACCCACTCACTCACTCACTCACCCCCCCTCACCCACCACTCACTCACCCACTCACTCACTCACTCACCCACTCACTCACCCTCACCCACTCACTCACTCACCACTCACCATCACTCACTCACTCACCCACTCACTCACTCACTCACCCACCCACTCACTCACCCACCCACTCACCCACTCACTCACTCACTCCACCACTCACTCACCACTCACCCACTCACCCACCCACCCACTCACCCACTCACTCACCACTCACTCAGCACCCACTCACCCACTCACCCACTCACTCACCCACCCACTCACCCACCCACTCACCCACTCACTCACCCACCCACTCACCCACTCACCCACCCACCCACTCACTCACTCACCCACCCACTCACTCACCCACTCACCCACTCACCCACCCACTCACTCCCCCACTCCCCCACTCACTCCCCCACTCACTCACTCACCCACTCACCCACTCACTCCCCCACTCACTCACTCACCCACTCACCCACTCACCCACTCACCCACCCACCCACTCACTCACCCCACCCACTCACCCACTCACTCACTCACCCACCCACTCACCCACCCACTCACCCACTCACCCACCCACTCACCCACCCACTCACCCACTCACCCACTCACCCACTCACTCACCCACTCACTCACCCACTCACTCACTCACTCACCCACTCACTCACCCACTCACTCACCCACTCACTCACTCACCCACCCACCCACTCACTCACCCACCCACTCACCCACTCACTCACTCACCCACCCACTCACCCACTCACCCACCCACTCACCCACCCACTCACCCACTCACCCACTCACCCACTCACCTCACCCACTCACTCACCCACTCACTCACTCACTCACCCACTCACTCACCCACTCACTCACCCACTCACTCACTCACCCACCCACCCACTCACTCACCCACCCACTCACCCACTCACTCACTCACCCACCCACTCACCCACTCACTCACCCACTCACTCACCCACCCACCGTGAGCCTCACCATGTATGGAAGTGTGTACTCTGCCAATTGGACAAGGCTGTATTGCATCTCATCTGTCACATCTGGCCCATCTGGTCCATGTCCACCACCTGGTCCCATGTCCACCACCTGGTCCATGTCCACCACCTGGTCCATGTCGACCATCTGTGACATGTCGACCATCTGTGACATGTCCACCACCTGGTCCATGTCGACCATCTGTGACATGTCGACCATCTGTGACATGTCCACCATCTGGTCCATGTCGACCATGTCGACCATCTGGGACATTTGGATTCTCTTCCCCCTTGGGAATAGACCTGAAAGGTCACAGATCACCATCATCATCAGCAGCATCATCATCAGCATCAACAGAATCATCATCAGCAGCAGCATCATCAGCAGCATCATCATCATCAACATCATCAGCAGCAGCTTCATCAGTAGCATCATCAGCAGCAATATCATCATGATCGCTATCACCACCACCCCGACCACCACCACCCCGACCACACCTGTGTGTGTGTGTGTACCTGTGTGTGTGTGTGCCTGTGTGTGTGTGTGTACCTGTGTGTGTGTGTGTGTACCTGTGTGTGTGTGTACCTGTGTGTGTGTGTGTGTACCTGTGTGTGTGTGTGTGCCTGTGTGTGTGTGTGAACCTGTGTGTGTGTGTACCTGTGTGTGTGTGTGTGAACCTGTGTGTGTGTGTACCTGTGTGTGTGTGTACCTGTGTGTGTGTGTGTACCTGTGTGTGTGTGTGTGTACCTGTGTGTGTGTGTACCTGTGTGTGTGTGTGTGTACCTGTGTGTGTGTGTGTGCCTGTGTGTGTGTGTACCTGTGTGTGTGTGTGTACCTGTGTGTGTGTGTACCTGTGTGTGTGTGTGTGTACCTGTGTGTGTGTGTACCTGTGTGTGTGTGTGTACCTGTGTGTGTGTGTGCCTGTGTGTGTGTGTGTGTACCTGTGTGTGTGTACCTGTGTGTGTACCTGTGTGTGTGTGTGTGTACCTGTGTGTGTGTGTGCCTGTGTGTGTGTGTACCTGTGTGTGTGTGTGCCTGTGTGTGTGTGTGTGTGTGTACCTGTGTGTGTGTACCTGTGTGTGTGTGTACCTGTGTGTGTGTGTGTGTGTGTACCTGTGTGTGTGTGTGCCTGTGTGTGTGTGTACCTGTGTGTGTGTGTGTGTACCTGTGTGTGTGTACCTGTGTGTGTACCTGTGTGTGTGTGTACCTGTGTGTGTGTACCTGTGTGTGTACCTGTGTGTGTGTGTACCTGTGTGTGTGTGTACCTGTGTGTGTGTGTGTGCCTGTGTGTGTGTGTACCTGTGTGTGTGTGTACCTGTGTGTGTGTGTGCCTGTGTGTGTGTGTGTGTACCTGTGTGTGTGTGTACCTGTGTGTGTGTACCTGTGTGTGTGTGTGTGTGTACCTGTGTGTGTGTGTACCTGTGTGTGTGTGTACCTGTGTGTGTGTGTGTACCTGTGTGTGTGTGTGCCTGTGTGTGTGTGTACCTGTGTGTGTGTGTACCTGTGTGTGTGTGTGTGTACCTGTGTGTGTGTACCTGTGTGTGTACCTGTGTGTGTGTGTACCTGTGTGTGTGTACCTGTGTGTGTACCTGTGTGTGTGTGTACCTGTGTGTGTGTGTGTGCCTGTGTGTGTGTGTACCTGTGTGTGTGTGTACCTGTGTGTGTGTGTGCCTGTGTGTGTGTGTGTGTGTACCTGTGTGTGTGTGTGTGTACCTGTGTGTGTGTGTACCTGTGTGTGTGTGTACCTGTGTGTGTGTGTGCCTGTGTGTGTGTGTGTGCCTGTGTGTGTGTGTGCCTGTGTGTGTGTGTGTACCTGTGTGTGTGTGTGTGTGTACCTGTGTGTGTGTGCCTGTGTGTGTGTGTACCTGTGTGTGTGTGTACCTGTGTGTGTGTGTACCTGTGTGTGTGTGTGCCTGTGTGTGTGTGTACCTGTGTGTGTGTGTACCTGTGTGTGTGTGTGCCTGTGTGTGTGTGTGTGTGTACCTGTGTGTGTGTGTACCTGTGTGTGTGTGCCTGTGTGTGTGTGTACCTGTGTGTGTGTGTACCTGTGTGTGTGTGTACCTGTGTGTGTGTGTGCCTGTGTGTGTGTGTACCTGTGTGTGTGTGTACCTGTGTGTGTGTGTGCCTGTGTGTGTGTGTGTGTGTACCTGTGTGTGTGTGTACCTGTGTGTGTGTACCTGTGTGTGTGTGTGTGTGTACCTGTGTGTGTGTGTACCTGTGTGTGTGTGTACCTGTGTGTGTGTGTACCTGTGTGTGTGTGTACCTGTGTGTGTGTGTGTACCTGTGTGTGTGTGTGCCTGTGTGTGTGTGTGTACCTGTGTGTGTGTGTACCTGTGTGTGTGTGTCTGTGTGTGTGTGTACCTGTGTGTGTGTGTACCTGTGTGTGTGTGTACCTGTGTGTGTGTGTCTGTGTGTGTGTGTGTGTACCTGTGTGTGTGTGTGTACCTGTGTGTGTGTACCTGTGTGTGTGTGTCTGTGTGTGTGTGTGTGTACCTGTGTGTGTGTGTACCTGTGTGTGTGTGTACCTGTGTGTGTGTGTACCTGTGTGTGTGTACCTGTGTGTGTGTGTCTGTGTGTGTGTGTGTGTACCTGTGTGTGTGTGTGTACCTGTGTGTGTGTGTACCTGTGTGTGTGTGTACCTGTGTGTGTACCTGTGTGTGTGTGCCTGTGTGTGTGTGTACCTGTGTGTGTGTGTACCTGTGTGTGTGTGTACCTGTGTGTGTGTGTACCTGTGTGTGTGTGTACCTGTGTGTGTGTACCTGTGTGTGTGTGTACCTGTGTGTGTGTGTACCTGTGTGTGTGTGTACCTGTGTGTGTGTGTACCTGTGTGTGTGTGTGTGTGTGTGTACCTGTGTGTGTGTGAACCTGTGTGTGTGTACCTGTGTGTGTGTGTGTACCTGTGTGTGTACCTGTGTGTGTGTGCCTGTGTGTGTGTGTACCTGTGTGTGTGTGTACCTGTGTGTGTGTGTACCTGTGTGTGTGTGTACCTGTGTGTGTGTGTACCTGTGTGTGTGTGTACCTGTGTGTGTGTACCTGTGTGTGTGTACCTGTGTGTGTGTGTACCTGTGTGTGTACCTGTGTGTGTGTACCTGTGTGTGTGTGTACCTGTGTGTGTGTGAACCTGTGTGTGTGTATCTGTGTGTGTGTACCTGTGTGTGTGTGTACCTGTGTGTGTGTGTGTGTCTGTGTGTGTGTGTGTGTGTGTACCTGTGTGTGTGTATCTGTGTGTGTGTGTACCTGTGTGTGTGTGAACCTGTGTGTGTGTACCTGTGTGTGTGTACCTGTGTGTGTGTGAACCTGTGTGTGTGTGTACCCTGTGTGTGTGTGTACCTGTGTGTGTGTGTGCCTGTGTGTGTGTACCTGTGTGTGTGTGAACCTGTGTGTGTGTGTCTGTGTGTGTGTGTACCTGTGTGTGTGTGTGTGAACCTGTGTGTGTGTGTGTGAACCTGTGTGTGTGTGTACCTGTGTGTGTGTGTCTGTGTGTGTGTGAACCTGTGTGTGTGTGTACCTGTGTGTGTGTGAACCTGTGTGTGTGTACCTGTGTGTGTGTGTGTGTCTGTGTGTGTGTATCTGTGTGTGTGTGTACCTGTGTGTGTGTGTGTGTCTGTGTGTGTGTATCTGTGTGTGTGTGTACCTGTGTGTGTGTGTGAACCTGTGTGTGTGTACCTGTGTGTGTGTGTACCTGTGTGTGTGTGTACCTGTGTGTGTGTGTACCTGTGTGTGTACCTGTGTGTGTGTGTACCTGTGTGTGTGTGAACCTGTGTGTGTGTACCTGTGTGTGTGTGTGTGTCTGTGTGTGTGTATCTGTGTGTGTGTGTACCTGTGTGTGTGTATCTGTGTGTGTGTGTACCTGTGTGTGTGTGTACCTGTGTGTGTGTGTACCTGTGTGTGTGTACCTGCGTGTGTGTGAACCTGTGTGTGTACCTGTGTGTGTGTGTACCTGTGTGTGTGTACCTGTGTGTGTGTGTGTGTCTGTGTGTGTGTGTCTGTGTGTGTGTACCTGTGTGTGTACCTGTGTGTGTGTGTGTGTACCTGTGTGTGTGTACCTGTGTGTGTGTGTGCCTGTGTGTGTACCTGTCTGTGTGTGTGTGTACCTGTGTGTGTGTGTACCTGTGTGTGTGTACCTGTGTGTGTGTGTGTGTGTCTGTGTGTGTGTGTCTGTGTGTGTGTACCTGTGTGTGTACCTGTGTGTGTGTGTGTGTACCTGTGTGTGTGTACCTGTGTGTGTGTGTACCTGTGTGTGTACCTGTCTGTGTGTGTGTGTACCTGTGTGTGTGTACCTGTGTGTGTGTGTGCCTGTGTGTGTGTACCTGTGTGTGTGTGTACCTGTGTGTGTGTACCTGTGTGTGTGTGTGTCTGTGTGTGTGTGTACCTGTGTGTGTGTGTACCTGTGTGTGTGTGTACCTGTGTGTGTGTGTACCTGTGTGTGTGTGTACCTGTGTGTGTGTGTACCTGTGTGTGTGTGTGTACCTGTGTGTGTGTGTACCTGTGTGTGTGTACCTTTGTGTGTGTGTGTCTGTGTGTGTGTGTGTCTGTGTGTGTCTGTGTGTGTCTGTGTGTGTAGGTGTGTGTGTCTGTGTGTGTGTGTGTCTGTGTGTGTAGGTGTGTGTGTCTGTGTGTGTGTCTGTGTGTGTCTGTGTGTGTGTCTGTGTGTGTGTGTGTAGGTGTGTGTGTGTGTGTCTGTGTGTGTGTGTAGGTGTAGGTGTGTCTGTCTGTGTGTGTGTGTCTGTGTGTGTAGGTGTGTGTGTCTGTGTGTGTGTGTCTGCGTGTGTAGGTGTGTGTGTCTGTGTGTGTGTGTCTGTGTGTGTACGTGTGTCTGTCTGTGTGTGTGTGTCTGTGTGTGTAGGTGTGTGTGTGTGTCTGTGTGTGTGTGTGTGTAGGTGTGTGTGTACCTGTGATGCCACACCACAAGAATCACCGCCAGCAACAAGAAGGCGACGCTGGATGAGCACAGTACAGCGACCAGCACCAGATGATTCGCTTCTGAGACACTCAGTTGAGTCACAGGTGAGAAACACAGGTGAGTGGGTGGGTGAGTGGGTGAGTGAGTGGGTGGGTGAGTGGGTGAGTGAGTGGGTGAGTAAGTGGGTGAGTGAGTGAGTGGGTGAGTGAGTGGGTGAGTGAGTGGGTGAGTGAGTGGGTGAGTGAGTGAGTGGGTGAGTGAGTGGGTGAGTGAGTGGGTGGGTGAGTGGGTGAGTGGGTGAGTGAGTGAGTGGGTGAGTGGGTGGATGAGTGGGTGAGTGGGTGGGTGGGTGGGTGAGTGAGTGGGTGAGTGAGTGGGTGGGTGGGTGGGTGGGTGAGTGGGTGAGTGGGTGGGTGGGTGAGTGAGTGAGTGGGTGAGTGAGTGGGTGAGTGGGTGGGTGGGTGAGTGGGTGAGTGAGTGGGTGAGTGGGTGGGTGGGTGGGTGGGTGAGTGGGTGGGTGGGTGGGTGGGTGAGTGGGTGGGTGGGTGAGTGGGTGAGTGAGTGAGTGGGTGAAGTGGGTAGGTGAGTGAGTGGGTGGGTGGGTGGGTGGGTGAGTGAGTGGGGTGGGTGGGTGGGTGAGTGGGTGGGTGGGTGAGTGGGTAAGTGAGTGGGTGGGTGAGTGGGTGGGTGGGTGAGTGAGTGGGTGGGTGGGGTGGGTGGGTGAGTGAGTGAGTGGGTGAGTGAGTGAGGGGTGGGTGAGTGAGTGGGTGGGTGGGTGGGTGGGTGGGTGGGTGGGTGAGTGAGTGGGTGAGTGAGTGAGTGGGTGAGTGAGTGGGTGAGTGAGTGGAGAGTGAATGGGTGAGTGAGTGAGTGGGTGAGTAAGTGGGTGAGTGAGTGGGTGAGTGAGTGAGTGGGTGAGTAAGTGGGTGATTGAGTGGGTGGGTGGGTGAGTGAGTGAGTGGGTGAGTGAGTGGGTGAGTGGGTAAGTGAGTGGGTAGGTGAGTGGGTGAGTGAGTGGGTGAGTAAGTGGGTGAGTGAGTGGGTGAGTGAGTGGGTGAGTGAGTGGGTGAGTGAGTGGGTGAGTGAGTGAGTGGGTGAGTGAGTGGGTGAGTGAGTGGGTGAGTGAGTGAGTGGGTGAGTAAGTGGGTGAGTGAGTGGGTGGGTGGGTGAGTGAGTGGGTGAGTGAGTGGGTGAGTGGGTAAGTGAGTGGGTGAGTGGAGTGGGGTGAGTGAGTGGGGTGAGTGAGTGAGTGGGTGGGTGAGTGGGTGAGTGAGTGGGTGAGTGAGTGAGTGGTTGAGTGAGTGGGTGAGTGAGTGGGTGAGTGAGTGAGTGAGTGGGTGAGTGAGTGAGTGGGTGAGTGGGTGGGTGAGTGAGTGGGTGGGTGGGTGAGTGGGTGGGTGGGTGAGTGGGTGGGTGGGTGGGTGGGTGGGTGAGTGAGTGGGTGAGTGAGTGAGTGGGTGAGTGAGTGGGTGAGTAAGTGGGTGAGTGAGTGAGTGAGTGAGTGGGTGAGTGAGTGAGTGAGTGAGTGGATGGGGTGAGTGGGTGGGTGAGGTGGGTGAGTGAGTGAGTGGGTGAGTGAGTGGGTGAGTGGGTAAGTGAGTGGGTGGGTGAGTAAGTGGGTGAGTGAGTGGGTGAGTGAGTGGGTGAGTGAGTGGGTGAGTGAGTGGGTAAGTGAGTGGGTGGGTGAGTGGGTGAGTGAGTGGGTGAGAGTGAGTGGTGATTGAGTGTGGTGAGTGAGTGTGTGAGTGAGTGAGGTGAGTGAGTAGTGGGTGAGTGAGTGGGTGGTGAGTGGGTGAGTGAGTGGGTGAGTGAGTGAAGTGGGTGAGTGAGTGGGTGAGTGAGTGAGTGGGTGAGTGAGTGGGTGAGTGAGTGGGTAAGTGAGTGGGTGGGTGAGTGGGTGAGTGAGTGGAGAGTGAGTGGGTGAGTGAGTGAGTGGGTGAGTGAGTGGGTGAGTGAGTGGGTAAGTGAGTGGGTGGGTGAGTGGGTGAGTGAGTGGGTGAGTGAGTGAGTGAGTGAGTGGGGGTGAGTGAGTGGGTGAGTGAGTGGGTGAGTGAGTAAGTGGGTGAGTGAGTGGGTGAGTGAAGTGGGTGAGTGAGTGGGTGAGTGAGTGAGTGGGAGTGAGTGGGAGAGTGGGTGAGTGGAGTGAGTGGGTGAGTGGAGTGGGGAGTGAGTGGGTAAGTGAGTTGGGTGGGTGAGTGGGTGAGAGTGAGTGGGTGAGTGAGTGAGTGGGTGAGTGAGTGGGTGAGTGAGTGGGTGAGTGAGTGAGTGGGTGAGTGAGTGAGTGGGTGGGTGGTGAGTGGTGATAGTGAGTGAGTGGTGGGTGAGTGAGTGAGTGGGTGAGTGAGTGAGTGGGTGAGTGAGTGGGTGAGTGAGTGAGTGAGTGAGTGGGTGAGTGGGTGAGTGGGTGAGTGAGTGGGTGAGTGAGTGAGTGAGTGGGTGAGTGGGTGAGTGAGTGGGTGAGTGGGTGAGTTCGTGGGTGGGTGTGTAGAGTGGTGAGTGAGTGAGTAGGTGAGTGGGTGAGTGAGGTGGTGAGAGTGAGTGAGTGAGTGGTGAGTGAGTGAGTGGGTGGGTGAGTGGGTGAGTGAGTGAGTGAGTGAGTGAGTGAGTGGGAGTGAGTGAGTGGAGTGGGTGGGTGAGTGAGTGAGTGGGTGAGTGAGTGGGTGAGTGAGTGAGTGAGTGAGTGGGTGAGTGGGTGAGTGAGTGGGTGAGTGAGTGAGTGAGTGAGTGGGTGAGTGGGTGAGTGAGTGGGTGAGTGGGGTGAGTTCGTGGGTGGGTGTGTGAGTGGGTGAGTGAGTGAGTGAGTGGGTGAGTGAGTGGGTGAGTGGGTGAGTGAGTGAGTGGGGTGGGTGGGTGAGTGAGTGAGGTGGGTGAGTTGAGTGGGTGAGTGGGTGAGTGAGTGAGTAGGTGAGTGGGTGAGTGAGTGAGTGGGTGAGTGAGTGGGTGGGTGGGTGAGTGAGAGTGAGTAGGTGAGTGGGTGATGTGAGTGGGTGAGTGGTGGGTGGGTGAGTGAGTGAGTGAGTGAGTGTGAGTGGTGAGATGAGTGAGTGAGTGGGTGAGTGGGTGGGTGGGTGAGTGAGTGAGTGAGTAGAGTGAGTGAGTGGGTGAGTGAGTGAGTGAGTGAGTGGGTGAGTGAGTGAGTGGGTGAGTGAGTGAGTGAGTGAGAGAGTGAGTGGGTGAGTGGGTGGGTGTGGTGAGTGAGTGAGTGGTGGGTGAGTGAGTGAGTGAGTGGGTGTAGTGGGTGAGTGAGTGGGTGAGTGGGTGGGTGGGGTGGAGTGAGTTGAGTGAGTTGAGAGAGTGAGTGAGTGAGTGAGTGAGTGGGTGAGTGGTGTGGGTGGGTGAGTGAGTGAGTGAGGTGAGTGTGAGTGAGTGAGAGTGAGAGTGGGTGAGTGGGTGAGTGAGTGGGTGAGTGGGTGGGTGGTGAGTGAGAGTGAGTGATGGGTGAGTGAGTGAGTGAGTGAGTGGGTGAGTGGGTGGGTGGGTGAGTGAGTGAGTGAGTGGGTGAGTGAGTGAGTGAGTGGGTGAGTGGGTGAGTGAGTGGGTGAGTGGGTGGGTGGGTGAGTGAGTGAGTGAGTGGGTGAGTGAGTGAGTGAGTGAGTGGGTGAGTGGGTGGGTGGGTGAGTGAGTGAGTGCGTGAGTGGGTGAGTGTCTCACCTGAACTGGTCGTCGTGGGCCTAGTTGAATTCGCTCGCTGGGTTCCTGCGGCGACAAGAAAGTTAAAGACTCACGGGGTACACACGTCAACAACAACAACACAAACAACAACAACAACAACAACAACAACACAAACAACAACAACAACACAAACAACAACAACAACAACAACACAAACAACAACACAAACAACAACAACAACAACACAAACAACAACACAAACAACAACAACACAAACAACAACACAAACAACAACAACAACAACAACACAAACAACAACAACAACAACACAAACAACAACACAAACAACAACAACAACAACAACAACACAAACAACAACAACAACAACAACAACACAAACAACAACAACAACAACAACAACACAAACAACAACACAACAACAACAACAACAACAACACAAACAACACACAACAACACAACACAAACAACAACAACAACAACACAAACAACAACACAAACAACAACAACAACAACACAAACAACAACAACACAAACAACAACAACACAAACAACAACAACAACACAAACAACAACAACAACACAAACAACAACAACAACACAAACAACAACAACACAAACAACAACAACACAAACAACAACACAAACAACAACAACAACAACACAAACAACAACAACAACAACACAAACAACAACAACACAAACAACAACAACAACAACAACAACAACAACAACACAAACAACAACAACACAAACAACAACAACACAAACAACAACAACAACAACAACGCAAACAACAACAACACAAACAACAACAACACAAACAACAACAACAACAACACAAACAACAACACAAACAACAACAACAACACAAACAACAACAACAACACAAACAACAACAACAACACAAACAACAACAACAACACAAACAACAACAACACAAACAACAACAACAACACAAACAACAACAACACAAACAACAACACAAACAACAACAACAACAACGCAAACAACAACAACACAAACAACAACAACACAAACAACAACAACAACAACACAAACAACAACACAACAACAACAACACAAACAACAACAACACAAACAACAACAACACAAACAACAACAACAACAACAACACAAACAACAACAACAACAACACAAACAACAACAACAACACAAACAACAACAACACAAACAACAACAACACAAACAACAACACAAACAACAACAACACAAACAACAACAACAACAACAACAACGCAAACAACAACAACACAAACAACAACAACACAAACAACAACAACAACAACACAAACAACAACAAACAACAACAACAACACAAACAACAACAACAACACAAACAACAACAACACAAACAACAACAACAACAACACAAACAACAACAACAACACAATCAACAACAACAACAACACAAACAACAACAACAACAACACAACAACACAAACAACAACAACAACACAAACAACAACAACAACAACAACAACCGCCATTCGCCACTAAGTGGCGGTGACGTCACCACGACGCTTGTGCCAGGCCAAGTGCACCTTGAGGCTGCCACGTGAAGTGTCGAACGCCCGCTGGCAGGAGGTCACGGGGCAGACCCAGCAGGTGCCATGGGTTGTACTGCTGTGCCAGGCTAGGTGCATGAGGAGGAGGTCATGGGGCAGACCCAGCAGGTGCCGTGGGTTGTACTGCTGTGCCAGGCTAGGTGCATGAGGAGGAGGTCACGGGGCAGACCCAGCTGGTGCCATGGGTTGTACTGCTGTGCCAGGCTAGGTGCATGAGGAGGAGGTCATGGGGCAGACCCAGCAGGTGCCACGGGTCGACTGACCGAGATGACCGAGATGACTGGCTGATGCACCACTTGTGTCCCCTACCGTGCCAACTTGCTGTGCTTTAGCCACCCGGCGCTCCACTCGTTGTTGTGAGCGTCGCTCCTCCGCCCTCCGTTATTGTTGGAAGCCACTCCCTGTTGTTTGGCAGTCTCCTGCCCCGAGTGGAGGACTGTCCACCCCTCACGGTGGCAGGAGCCAGAGCCGGTCCACCGGACCTCCTGAATGCCGCAGAGATCCAGGCGGTACTGGTCCAGCTCCCGACAGAGGAGTGGCAGCCTATCCTCTGAGCACAAACACACAATGACCAGTACACCGGACCTCCTGAATGCCACAGAGATCCAGGCGGTACCGGTTCAGCTCCCGACAGAGGAGTGGCAGCCTCTCCTCTGAACACACACACACAATAACCAGTACACCGGTCCTCCTGAATGCCGCAGAGATCCAGGCGGTACCGGTCCAGCTCCCGACAGAGGAGTGGCAGCCTTAGGGGCTACTTTAGCGAGCACCTGTGACAGGAGGTCATAGAAGGCATCTGACTCATCGGCCTTGCCTGCATCCCTCCACGGATGTTCGTCTTCGGTGGGAGCATAAGTAACCACGACCACCACTCCTCGCCTCCGGTTGATGTGAAGGCGAGCCCAAAGTATCCTGGGGCTTACAGCTTCCCACACCTCACCGCCACGCTACCACGCCCCCTTCATTCTTTTGTTCAGAAGAAGAGCCACTCCCTGTTGTTTGGCAGTCTCCTGCCCCGAGTAGAGGACTGTCCACCCCTCACGGTGGCAGGAGCCAGAGCCGGTCCACCGGACCTCCTGAATGCCGCAAAGATCCAGGCGGTACCGGTCCAGCTCCCGACAGAGGAGTGGCAGCCTCTCCTCTGAACACACACACACAATGACCAGTACACCGGACCTCCTGAATGCCACAGAGATCCAGGCGGTACCGGTTCAGCTCCCGACAGAGGAGTGGCAGCCTCTCCTCTGAACACACACACACAATGACCAGTACACCGGACCTCCTGAATGCCACAGAGATCCAGGCGGTACCGGTTCAGCTCCCGACAGAGGAGTGGCAGCCTCTCCTCTGAACACACACACACAATAACCAGTACACCGGTCCTCCTGAATGCCGCAGAGATCCAGGCGGTACCGGTCCAGCTCCCGACAGAGGAGTGGCAGCCTTAGGGGCTACTTTAGCGAGCACCTGTGACAGGAGGTCATAGAAGGCATCTGACTCATCGGCCTTGCCTGCATCCCTCCACGGATGTTCGTCTTCGGTGGGAGCATAAGTAACCACGACCACCACTCCTCGCCTCCGGTTGATGTGAAGGCGAGCCCAAAGTATCCTGGGGCTTACAGCTTCCCACACCTCACCGCCACGCTACCACGCCCCCTTCATTCTTTTGTTCAGAAGAAGAGCCACTCCCTGTTGTTTGGCAGTCTCCTGCCCCGAGTAGAGGACTGTCCACCCCTCACGGTGGCAGGAGCCAGAGCCGGTCCACCGGACCTCCTGAATGCCGCAAAGATCCAGGCGGTACCGGTCCAGCTCCCGACAGAGGAGTGGCAGCCTCTCCTCTGAACACACACACACAATGACCAGTACACCGGTCCTCCTGAATGCCACAGAGATCCAGGCGGTACCGGTCCAGCTCCCGACAGAGGAGTGGCAGCCTCTCCTCTGAACACACAGACACCATGACCAGTCCACCGGTCCTCCTGAATGCCGCAGAGATCCAGGCGGTACCGGTCCAGCTCCCGACAGAGGAGTGGCAGCCTCTCCTCCGCAGTGAACGTTCCAACATTCCACGTGGCCACACGAAGTGGCTTTTCGTTGTTTCTGGAGGAGCCCCGATGGGGAAGATTCAATATCCTGGCTCCGCCAAATGGGGGTTTGGCCAGGAGATGTCACAGACGCCTGTCCCCCCGGGGCCTCCGGCACAAGCTGATTAATTAGATATTTTAGAGGTCACTGCGTGGAGGTCACCATGTGGAGGTCACCGCGTGGAGGTCACCGCGTGGAGGTCACCGTGTGGAGGTCACCGTGTGAGGGTTTCTCACCTGAACTGGTCATCGTAGGGCTCGTTGATGTGGCTTGCTGGGTTCCTGCGGCGAAAAGAAAGTTGAGGCTCACCGGGTACACACACGTCAACAACAACAACAACACAAACAACAACAAACAACACACTCTCACAACAACAACAACAACAACCGCCATTCGCCACTAAGTGGCGGTGACGTCACCACAATGCTTGTGCCAGGCCATGTGCACCTTGAGGCCACGTGAAGTGTCGAACGCCCGCTGGCAGGAGGTCACGGGGCAGACCCAGGTGCCACGGGTCGACTGACCGAGATGACCGAGATGACTAGCTGATGCACCACCCGTGCCCCCTACCGTGCCAACCACCTCTACATAACAAAAGGCTCAGTCAACCATTCTACACAACAAAGACTCATTTCCTGGCAGCGATTTCAGCCGCGCCACCTCTACATAACAAAAGGCTCAGTCAACCATTCTACACAACAAAGACTCATTTCCTGGCAGCGATTTCAGCCGCGCCACCTCTACATAACAAAAGGCTCAGTCAACCATTCTACACAACAAAGACTCATTTCCTGGCAGCGATTTCAGCCGCGCCATCTCTACATAACAAAAGGCTCAGTCAACCATTCTACACAACAAAGACTCATTTCCTGGCAGCGATTTCAGCCGCGCCATCTCTACATAACAAAAGGCTCAGTCAACCATTCTACACAACAAAGACTCATTTCCTGGCAGCGATTTCAGGCGCACCACCTCTACATAACAAAAGGCTCAGTCAACCATTCTACACAACAAAGACTCATTTCCTGGCAGCGATTTCAGGCACACCACCTCTACATAACAAAAGGCTCAGTCAACCATTCTACACAACAAAGACTCATTTCCTGGCACTGATTTCAGCCGCGCCATCTCTACATAACAAAAGGCTCAGTCAACCATTCTACACAACAAAGACTCATTTCCTGGCAGCGATTTCATCCGCACCACCTCTACATAACAAAAGGCTCAGTCAACCATTCTACACAACAAAGACTCATTTCCTGGCAGCGATTTCATCCGCACCACCTCTACATAACAAAAGGCTCAGTCAACCATTCTACACAACAAAGACTCATTTCCTGGCAGCGATTTCAGGCGCACCACCTCTACATAACAAAAGGCTCAGTCAACCATTCTACACAACAAAGACTCATTTCCTGGCAGCGATTTCAGGCACACCACCTCTACATAACAAAAGGCTCAGTCAACCATTCTACACAACAAAGACTCATTTCCTGGCAGCGATTTCAGCCACACCACCTCTACATAACAATGGGCTCAGTCAACCATTCTACACAACAAAGACTCATTTCCTGACAGCGATTTCAGCCGCGCCACCTCTACATAACAAAAGGCTCAGTCAACCATTCTACACAACAAAGACTCATTTCCTGGCAGCGATTTCAGGCGCACCACCTCTACATAACAAAAGGCTCAGTCAACCATTCTACACAACAAAGACTCATTTCCTGGCAGCGATTTCAGGCACACCACCTCTACATAACAAAAGGCTCAGTCAACCATTCTACACAACAAAGACTCATTTCCTGGCACTGATTTCAGCCGCGCCATCTCTACATAACAAAAGGCTCAGTCAACCATTCTACACAACAAAGACTCATTTCCTGGCAGCGATTTCATCCGCACCACCTCTACATAACAAAAGGCTCAGTCAACCATTCTACACAACAAAGACTCATTTCCTGGCAGCGATTTCATCCGCACCACCTCTACATAACAAAAGGCTCAGTCAACCATTCTACACAACAAAGACTCATTTCCTGGCAGCGATTTCAGGCGCACCACCTCTACATAACAAAAGGCTCAGTCAACCATTCTACACAACAAAGACTCATTTCCTGGCAGCGATTTCAGGCACACCACCTCTACATAACAAAAGGCTCAGTCAACCATTCTACACAACAAAGACTCATTTCCTGGCAGCGATTTCAGCCACACCACCTCTACATAACAATGGGCTCAGTCAACCATTCTACACAACAAAGACTCATTTCCTGACAGCGATTTCAGCCGCGCCACCTCTACATAACAAAAGGCTCAGTCAACCATTCTACACAACAAAGACTCATTTCCTGGCAGCGATTTCAGCCGCGCCATCTCTACATAACAAAAGGCTCAGTCAACCATTGTACACAACGAAGACTCATTTCCTGGCAGCGATTTCAGCCGCGCCACCTCTACATAACAAAAGGCTCAGTCAACCATTCTACACAACAAAGACTCATTTCCTGGCAGCGATTTCAGCCACACCATCTCTACATAACAAAAGGCTCAGTCAACCATTCTACACAACAAAGACTCATTTCCTGGCAGCGATTTCAGCCACACCACCTCTACATAACAAAAGGCTCAGTCAACCATTCTACACAACAAAGACTCATTTCCTGACAACGATTTCAGCCGCGCCACCTCTACATAACAAAAGGCTCAGTCAACCATTCTACACAACAAAGACTCATTTCCTGGCAGCGATTTCAGCCACACCGCCTCTACATAACAAAAGGCTCAGTCAACCATTCTACACAACAAAGACTCATTTCCTGGCAGCGATTTCAGCCGCTCCACCTCTACATAACAAAAGGCTCAGTCAACCATTCTACACAACAAAGACTCATTTCCTGACAGCGATTTCAGCCGCTCCACCTCTACATAACAATAGGCTCAGTCAACCATTCTACACAACAAAGACTCATTTCCTGGCAGCGTTTTCAGCCGCGCCATCTCTACATAACAAAAGGCTCAGTCAACCATTCTACACAACAAAGACTCATTTCCTGACAGAGATTTCAGCCGCGCCACCTCTACATAACAAAAAGGCTCAGTCAACCATTCTACACAACAAAGACTCATTTCCTGGCAGCGATTTCAGCCGCTCCACCTCTACATAACAAAAGGCTCAGTCAACCATTCTACACAACAAAGACTCATTTCCTGGCAGCGATTTCAGCCACGCCATCTCTACATAACAAAAGGCTCAGTCAACCATTCTACACAACAAAGACTCATTTCCTGGCAGCGATTTCAGCCGCGCCATCTCTACATAACAAAAGGCTCAGTCAACCATTCTACACAACAAAGACTCATTTCCTGGCAGCGATTTCAGCCGCGCCATCTCTACATAACAAAAGGCTCAGTCAACCATTCTACACAACAAAGACTCATTTCCTGGCAGCGATTTCAGCCACACCACCTCTACATAGCAATAGGCTCAGTCAACCATTCTACACAACAAAGGCTCATTTCCTGGCAGCGATTTCAGCCGCGCCATCTCTACATAACAAAAGGCTCAGTCAACCATTCTACACAACAAAGACTCATTTCCTGACAGCGATTTCAGCCGCGCCACCTCTACATAACAAAAAGGCTCAGTCAACCATTCTACACAACAAAGACTCATTTCCTGGCAGCGATTTCAGCCGCTCCACCTCTACATAACAAAAGGCTCAGTCAACCATTCTACACAACAAAGACTCATTTCCTGGCAGCGATTTCAGCCGTACCACCTCTACATAACAATAGGCTCAGTCAACCATTCTACACAACAAAGACTCATTTCCTGGCAGCGATTTCAGCCGCGCCATCTCTACATAACAAAAGGCTCAGTAAACCATTCTACACAACAAAGACTCATTTCCTGACAGCGATTTCAGCCGCGCCATCTCTACATAACAAAAGGCTCAGTAAACCATTCTACACAACAAAGACTCATTTCCTGGCAGCGATTTCAGCCACGCCACCTCTACATAACAAAAGGCTCAGTCCCTTTTACACGCACCTTATCATCATCCGCACCAAGTTTACACAACATTCCTAGCAGCGTGCTTCAGCCGCACCGAACCTCACACAAATAATATCCAGGGCCTACCTTGGCTTCTCCCACCCTCAACCAGTACATGTACAAGGACTGTTTTCTTGGAATTTCTCTCACTTGATACAGCCGTCGTGCTGTGACGGTTCCACCTGAAGACGGAAGCTTGTGTTGCCTCCGAAACGTCGTGATTTTTATTTTATTTTAATTTTACTTTTATAAATTAAAAAAAATGTTAAAAATAAAATTGATAAAAGTAAAATAAAATTATTTTTCATTTTATTTTAATTTTACTTTCATTAATTGTAATAAACATTTTTTTTTAGAAAAGTAAAATAAAATAAAATAATATTTACTTTATTATATTTTTTCTTTTATTCATTTAAATTTTTAAAAAAAATAAAATTAATTAAAGTAAAATAAAATAAAAATAAATATTTTTTCCTTTTATTAATTTTAATTAAAATTTTGTTTTAAATAAAAGTTAAATAAAAATATTTCTTTACTATACTTTTTATTTATTTTCCTTTTATTAATTTAAATTTTTTACCTACCTGACTTTACCGAGAAAACAACCTAAGAATCTCTCTCTCTCTCTCGCTCTCTCACCTGGAGGCATCACTGCGAGCCAGTAGCAGTGCACGTGTTTGTCGCCATTCGTCTCGTCGAGTTCCATGATGCAGGAATAGAGGCCCGTGTCCTCTTCCGTCACGTTGACCAGCGCTATGGAAGCGTCTCCCAACTCCGCGTCCCCGTCAAAAACCACGGAGTTCCTGAAAACTTTGGGATGGTCCCCGCGAACTAAGTAGTAGATCTGGCAACACACGAAGGCAAAGAGACCCCGTGTGGCATCTTAACAGACTCATCTTCTTGGTGCTTTCGGTGAAGTCATCACGTAGAATGTAAACAATGAAAGGAATAAAATAAAACATAGTAAAAAAATATAATATATTATGTAAAACTAATAAAATAAAACATAATAATATAATATATATATATTATTTTATTATGTAAAACTAATAAAATAAAACATAATAATATAATATATATTATTTTATTATGTAAAATAATCAAATAAAACATTATAAAATTATATAATATATATAAAATAATACAATATTTTATTTTATTATGTAAAGACAGGTCCCTGCGGGGTGGGCTGGTAGGAACGAACAAAGGAATGGCTACAATAAGAATGAAACGGCGGGGGTACGATGCGAAGGGAGAGTTTGAGGCCTACTTCTAGGCTTTAGGCCTAGCTGTAGGCTTTAGGCCGCTGTGAGTTAATTTTTAATTTAAATGTTTTAATTAAAAACTATCTCAGAGAATTATAAGGGAATGTTACACTTGTTTAGCCAGGAAAGCCTCACAGAGTCTAAAGGTTTTTGTAGGGTCCTGCCAAGTGTTTGCAGTAGGGGGCGATGCTGCTACACCCAATCGGACATCGGACGGACGGACGGACAGACGATATAATCTATTGTAGGCTGGTTCACTTCGTTCCTACCAGTATAAATGCCACTGTCTCACATGCATGAGCTCAGAAAATGTTATGCCCAGCCACTGTTCAGTGGGAATCATGCAGATGCTCTCATAGACTGACCATGGTGATTAAAGATTCTAGCAACCAGAAGCTGCTTGGATAAATATGAATGGAATGAGAAAATATAAAACGTCGTATACACGGGAAAAACAGTTGTCGACAATATCTGGTAAGTAATTAAAAGCATGATGCGGTTTAAACTCACATGCTTTGCAGTTGCTGTCCAAACGTAAGTTTTTTTGTCACGCGAAGTCACCAAAACGCGTGTGTAGTGTCTCGCAATATGTGGTTACGTAATTATTTTCCGAGTGGATATATATTCAATCTTTGTGAGATGAAAATGTTATTGTGACTCCAACGTAGCGATTCAAAATAACCATGCAAAACCAAAACATGAAAATAATCTCGATTACGATGATGAAAGTCGCACGGCTTCACCACAATGGCCAAACGAGACTTTTACCCATTCGAGCTTGCACGTTAAACCCAGATTATGATCGACAAAAAGAGCTTGCAGGATTAACAACAGGAATTAAAAGCGCTCGGTGGTTTTGCGACCTGAATTCGGTTTTCGATGTATTCGCGCGCACACACACACACGTACGGCAACAGTCAAAGCCAACGTACAGTACCGTATTGGCAAGTGACAATTCTGACACTCATTTAGCAAATGCCACAATTCCACGCAGAGGGTTTTGACTGCCGAATAATTCACCGAGACACGCCAATACTGTACGTAATAATTTGCATGTCGGACACAGATCACATTAATTATACCAGTATAATTATAAAATAATTGTTTTTAAATAAACGTGCTGCGTTTCATCTCTGTGTTAATAAGCCTGCCGCACTAGGCCTCACGAAGCCTGCCGCACTAGGCCTCGTGCCGTGCTTTTCGTGCACAAATAAGGCGATTAAATGTATCTCGTCTCTGTGTTAATAAATGTTTCTTGTCTCTGTGTTAAAAAGCGTGCTGCGTTTCAGTAAAGTAATTGTTTAAAGTTTTGCCGTGATGCGCCGGAAGCGACGGCCATCTTGTTTAATTCACAGATTGCAGGGGGAGCGGGCGGCCATCTTGTCGGACAGGGTCATGCCAAGTGTTTGCAGTAGGGGGCGATGTTGATACACGGACGGACGGACGGACAAACGCGGACGGACGGACGGACAAACGCGGACGGACGGACAAACGCGGACGGACGGACGGACGGACAAACGCGGACGGACGGACACATTAATCTATTGGTGGTCTGGTCCACTTCGTTCCTACCAGTATAATGTGGACCAATCAACTTCAAGGACCATGTGAGACTAGGCTCTAAGAAAAGCTGTCTCGGGTGTGGACCAATCAACTTCAAGGACCATGTGAGACTAGGCTCTAAGGAAAGCTGTCTCGGGTGTGGACCAATCAACTTTAAGGAAGGACCATGTGAGACTAGGCTCTAAGGAAAGCTGTCTCGGGTGTGGACCAATCAACTTCAAGGACCATGTGAGACTAGGCTCTAAGGAAAGCTGTCTCGGGTGTGGACCAATCAACTTCAAGGACCATGTGAGACTAGGCTCTAAGGAAAGCTGTCTCGGGTGTGGACCAATCAACTTCAAGGACCATGTGAGACTAGGCTCTAAGGAAAGCTGTCTCGGGTGTGGACCAATCAACTTCAAGGACCATGTGAGACTAGGCTCTAAGGAAAGCTGTCTCGGGTGTGGACCAATCAACTTCAAGGACCATGTGAGACTAGGCTCTAAGGAAAGCTGTCTCGGGTGTGGACCAATCAACTTCAAGGACCATGTGAGACTAGGCTCTAAGGAAAGCTGTCTCGGGTGTGGACCAATCAACTTCAAGGACCATGTGAGACTAGGCTCTAAGGAAAGCTGTCTCGGGTGTGGACCAATCAACTTCAAGGACCATGTGAGACTAGGCTCTAAGGAAAGCTGTCTCGGGTGTGGACCAATCAACTTCAAGGACCATGTGAGACTAGGCTCTAAGGAAAGCTGTCTCGGGTGTGGACCAATCAACTTCAAGGACCATGTGAGACTAGGCTCTAAGGAAAGCTGTCTCGGGTGTGGACCAATCAACTTCAAGGACCATGTGAGACTGGGCTCTAAGGAAAGCTGTCTCGGGTGTGGACCAATCAACTTCAAGGACCATGTGAGACTAGGCTCTAAGGAAAGCTGTCTCGGGTGTGGACCAATCAACTTCAAGGACCATGTGAGACTGGGCTCTAAGGAAAGCTGTCTCGGGTGTGGACCAATCAACTTCAAGGACCATGTGAGACTGGGCTCTAAGGAAAGCTGTCTCGGGTGTGGACCAATCAACTTCAAGGACCATGTGAGACTAGGCTCTAAGGAAAGCTGTCTCGGGTGTGGACCAATCAACTTCAAGGACCATGTGAGACTGGGCTCTAAGGAAAGCTGTCTCGGGTGTGGACCAATCAACTTCAAGGACCATGTGAGACTAGGCTCTAAGGAAAGCTGTCTCGGGTGTGGACCAATCAACTTCAAGGACCATGTGAGACTAGGCTCTAAGGAAAGCTGTCTCGGGTGTGGACCAATCAACTTCAAGGACCATGTGAGACTAGGCTCTAAGGAAAGCTGTCTCGGGTGTGGACCAATCAACTTCAAGGACCATGTGAGACTAGGCTCTAAGGAAAGCTGTCTCGGGTGTGGACCAATCAACTTCAAGGACAGTGCACGTACATCATCAGAGTTGTGTGTTTTGTTGGCATTACGACTGCAGGTATTGTGGTCTATGCAAACATGACTCCTTGTAAAAAGGTGTCAGTTTTGTTGCCAGATAGAAGGGTAATAAACCAATTATCATATTTTTTTACTGGCAAATGAGGTTCCAATGATCTTAACAGGCTGTTTCTAGATTTGAAGCTTTCGTGACTTGCAAGGTGTCACGTTCTAAGGTTTTCGGTAAAGTCACTTGGGTAGAACATTAAAATTAATAAAAGTAAAATTAAAATAAAATGAATGTTTATTTTAATTTTACTTTCCTTGATTTTAATTTAAAAAAGAATTAAAATTAATAAAAGTCAAATAAAATAAATATTGTATTTTTATTTTACTTTTATTGATTTTTATTTGAAAAAAATTAAAATTAACAAAAGTAAAATACAAATAAAATATGGAAGCTATTTTTATGTATTTATTATTATTATTTATTAATATTTTTAAAATTAAAATAAATAAAAGTAAAATAAAAATAAAATAACTATTTTATTTTTATTTTACTTTTATTAATTTAATTTTTTTTACCTACGTGACTTTACCGAAAACCTTTGTATTTTATTCTATTTTATTACGTTTTATTTTCATCACATTATTACTTCCTTTCCACGTGACGACTTTACCGAAAGAACCAACAACGACATCAATCCCTGCAGTCACAAACAGCTTTCAATAGAGGGGATCTTTGTCCGACGTTCGCAACTCCTGACCACTCTAAGGAGGCTACAAAACGCTCACCAGCCTCTCCGAGCCGTTCCCACCGGTGACAGCGCCGGTAAACATCCACTTGAGCTTGCCCACCGGCTGAGCCTTGTTGTGCTTGCAGAGCAGAGACACCGATACACCGTGTGGGGCATCTTGACGTTCAACCCTTGAGTCCATTGGGCAGGAGTTGCCTGCGTGAGTGGGTGGGGGTTGTGAGAATTGACGCGTTGTTTGAAATGTCAAATTGTCACCTGGGCTCCATGTCCGTTGATTTTCTTTCCGTCGTGCCGAAGAGTCATTCCTTCCTTCTCTTGTCGCCCGTTTCCTTCCGTTTCCTTCCCCTCGCTCCTCCACTCATTCCCATTCCTCCCTGACCGCCCCCCCCCCCCCCCCCCCGCTCGCTATCAACTATGCACCCATCTACCGTGACGATCTCCTCTGGCATCTACATCTGCAGAACGCGAAGAACCAGTGGCATCTACATCTGCAGAAGGTGAAGAACCAGTGGCATCTACATCTGCAGAACGTGAAGAACCAGTGGCATCTACATCTATAGAACGTGAAGAACCAGTGGCATCTACATCTGCAGAACGTGAAGAACCAGTGGCATCTACATCTACAGAAGGTGAAGAACCAGTGGCATCTACATCTGCAGAACGTGAAGAACCAGTGGCATCTACATCTGCAGAACGCGAAGAACCAGTGGCATCTACATCTACAAAACGTGAAGAACCAGTGACATCTACATCTCCAGAACGTGAAGAACCAGTGGCATCTACATCTACAGAATGTGAAGAACCAGTGGCATCTACATCTGTAGAACGTGAAGAACCAGTGGCATCTGTATCTACAGAACGTGAAGAACCAGTGGCATCTGCATTTACAGAACGTGAAGAACCAGTGGCATCTACATCTGCAGAACGTGAAGAACCAGTGGCATCTACATCTGTAGAAGTGAAGAACCAGTGGCATCTACATCTGCAGAACGTGAAGAACCAGTGGCATCTACATCTGCAGAACGTGAAGAACCAGTGGCATCTACATCTGCAGAATGTGAAGAACCAGTGGCATCTACATCTGCAGAACGTGAAGAACCAGTGGCATCTACATCTGCAGAACGTGAAGAACCAGTGGCATCTACATCTGCAGAACGTGAAGAACCAGTGGCATCTACATCTGCAGAACGTGAAGAACCAGTGGCATCTACATCTGCAGAAGGTGAAGAACCAGTGGCATCTACATCTGCAGAACGTGAAGAACCAGTGGCATCTACATCTGCAGAACGTGAAGAACCAGTGGCATCTACATCTGCAGAACGTGAAGAACCAGTGGCATCTACATCTGCAGAAGGTGAAGAACCAGTGGCATCTACATCTGCAGAACGTGAAGAACCAGTGGCATCTACATCTGCAGAAGGTGAAGAACCAGTGGCATCTACATCTGCAGAACGTGAAGAACCAGTGGCATCTACATCTGCAGAAGGTGAAGAACCAGTGGCATCTACATCTGCAGAACGTGAAGAACCAGTGGCATCTACATCTGCAGAAGGTGAAGAACCAGTGGCATCTACATCTGCAGAACGTGAAGAACCAGTGGCATCTACATCTGCAGAACTTGAAGAACCAGTGGCATCTACATCTGCAGAAGGTGAAGAACCAGTGGCATCTACATCTACAGAACGTGAAGAACCAGTGGCATCTACATCTGTAGAACGTGAAGAACCAGTGGCATCTACATCTGTAGAACATGAAGAACCAGTGGCATCTACATCTGCAGAACGTGAAGAACCAGTGGCATCTACATCTGCAGAACGTGAAGAACCAGTGGCATCTACATCTGCAGAACGTGAAGAACCAGTGGCATCTACATCTGCAGAACGTGAAGAACCAGTGGCATCTACATCTACAGAACGTGAAGAACCAGTGGCATCTACATCTGCAGAACGTGAAGAACCAGTGGCATCTACATCTGCAGAACGTGAAGAACCAGTGGCATCTACATCTGCAGAACGTGAAGAACCAGTGGCATCTACATCTACAGAACGTGAAGAACCAGTGGCATCTACATCTACAGAACGTGAAGAACCAGTGGCATCTATATCTGCAGAACGTGAAGAACCAGTGGCATCTACATCTGCAGAACGTGAAGAACCAGTGGCATCTACATCTACAGAACGTGAAGAACCAGTGGCATCTACATCTGTAGAACGTGAAGAACCAGTGGCATCTGTATCTACAGAACGTGAAGAACCAGTGGCATCTACATCTGCAGAACGTGAAGAACCAGTGGCATCTACATCTGCAGAACGTGAAGAACCAGTGGCATCTACATCTGCAGAACGTGAAGAACCAGTGGCATCTACATCTGCAGAACGTGAAGAACCAGTGGCATCTACATCTACAGAACGTGAAGAACCAGTGGCATCTACATCTGCAGAACGTGAAGAACCAGTGGCATCTACATCTGCAGAACGTGAAGAACCAGTGGCATCTACATCTGCAGAACGTGAAGAACCAGTGGCATCTACATCTACAGAACGTGAAGAACCAGTGGCATCTACATCTACAGAACGTGAAGAACCAGTGGCATCTATATCTGCAGAACGTGAAGAACCAGTGGCATCTACATCTGCAGAACGTGAAGAACCAGTGGCATCTACATCTACAGAACGTGAAGAACCAGTGGCATCTACATCTGCAGAACGTGAAGAACCAGTGGCATCTACATCTGCAGAACGTGAAGAACCAGTGGCATCTACATCTGCAGAACGTGAAGAACCAGTGGCATCTACATCTGCAGAACGTGAAGAACCAGTGGCATCTACATCTGCAGAACGTGAAGAACCAGTGGCATCTACATCGGCAGAACGTGAAGAACCAGTGGCATCTACATCTACAGAACGTGAAGAACCAGTGGCATCTACATCTGCAGAACGTGAAGAACCAGTGGCATCTACATCTGCAGAACATGAAGAACCAGTGGCATCTACATCTGCAGAACGTGAAGAACCAGTGGCATCTACATCTGCAGAAGTGAAGAACCAGTGGCATCTACATCTGCAGAACGTGAAGAACCAGTGGCATCTACATCTGCAGAACGTGAAGAACCAGTGGCATCTACATCTGCAGAACGTGAAGAACCAGTGGCATCTACATCTGCAGAACGTGAAGAACCAGTGGCATCTACATTTGTAGAACGTGAAGAACCAGTGGCATCTACATCTGCAGAACGTGAAGAACCAGTGGCATCTACATCTGCAGAAGTGAAGAACCAGTGGCATCTACATCTGCAGAACGTGAAGAACCAGTGGCATCTACATCTGCAGAACATGAAGAACCAGTGGCATCTACATCTGCAGAAGTGAAGAACCAGTGGCATCTACATCTGTAGAACGTGAAGAACCAGTGGCATCTACATCTGCAGAACGTGAAGAACCAGTGGCATCTACATCTGCAGAACGTGAAGAACCAGTGGCATCTACATCTACAAAACGTGAAGAACCAGTGACATCTACATCTCCAGAACGTGAAGAACCAGTGGCATCTACATCTACAGAATGTGAAGAACCAGTGGCATCTACATCTGTAGAACGTGAAGAACCAGTGGCATCTGCATCTACAGAACGTGAAGAACCAGTGGCATCTGCATTTACAGAACGTGAAGAACCAGTGGCATCTACATCTGCAGAACGTGAAGAACCAGTGGCATCTACATCTGTAGAAGTGAAGAACCAGTGGCATCTACATCTGCAGAACGTGAAGAACCAGTGGCATCTACATCTGCAGAACGTGAAGAACCAGTGGCATCTACATCTGCAGAATGTGAAGAACCAGTGGCATCTACATCTGCAGAACGTGAAGAACCAGTGGCATCTACATCTGCAGAACGTGAAGAACCAGTGGCATCTACATCTGCAGAACGTGAAGAACCAGTGGCATCTACATCTGCAGAACGTGAAGAACCAGTGGCATCTACATCTGCAGAAGGTGAAGAACCAGTGGCATCTACATCTGCAGAACGTGAAGAACCAGTGGCATCTACATCTGCAGAACGTGAAGAACCAGTGGCATCTACATCTGCAGAACGTGAAGAACCAGTGGCATCTACATCTGCAGAAGGTGAAGAACCAGTGGCATCTACATCTGCAGAACGTGAAGAACCAGTGGCATCTACATCTGCAGAAGGTGAAGAACCAGTGGCATCTACATCTGCAGAACGTGAAGAACCAGTGGCATCTACATCTGCAGAAGGTGAAGAACCAGTGGCATCTACATCTGCAGAACGTGAAGAACCAGTGGCATCTACATCTGCAGAAGGTGAAGAACCAGTGGCATCTACATCTGCAGAACGTGAAGAACCAGTGGCATCTACATCTGCAGAACTTGAAGAACCAGTGGCATCTACATCTGCAGAAGGTGAAGAACCAGTGGCATCTACATCTACAGAACGTGAAGAACCAGTGGCATCTACATCTGTAGAACGTGAAGAACCAGTGGCATCTACATCTGTAGAACATGAAGAACCAGTGGCATCTACATCTGCAGAACGTGAAGAACCAGTGGCATCTACATCTGCAGAACGTGAAGAACCAGTGGCATCTACATCTGCAGAACGTGAAGAACCAGTGGCATCTACATCTACAGAACGTGAAGAACCAGTGGCATCTACATCTGCAGAACGTGAAGAACCAGTGGCATCTACATCTGCAGAACGTGAAGAACCAGTGGCATCTACATCTGCAGAACGTGAAGAACCAGTGGCATCTACATCTACAGAACGTGAAGAACCAGTGGCATCTACATCTACAGAACGTGAAGAACCAGTGGCATCTACATCTGCAGAACGTGAAGAACCAGTGGCATCTACATCTGCAGAACGTGAAGAACCAGTGGCATCTACATCTACAGAACGTGAAGAACCAGTGGCATCTACATCTGCAGAACGTGAAGAACCAGTGGCATCTACATCTGCAGAACGTGAAGAACCAGTGGCATCTACATCTGCAGAACGTGAAGAACCAGTGGCATCTACATCTGCAGAACGTGAAGAACCAGTGGCATCTACATCTGCAGAACGTGAAGAACCAGTGGCATCTACATCTGCAGAACGTGAAGAACCAGTGGCATCTACATCTACAGAACGTGAAGAACCAGTGGCATCTACATCTGCAGAACGTGAAGAACCAGTGGCATCTACATCTGCAGAACATGAAGAACCAGTGGCATCTACATCTGCAGAACGTGAAGAACCAGTGGCATCTACATCTGCAGAAGTGAAGAACCAGTGGCATCTACATCTGCAGAACGTGAAGAACCAGTGGCATCTACATCTGCAGAACGTGAAGAACCAGTGGCATCTACATCTGCAGAACGTGAAGAACCAGTGGCATCTACATCTGCAGAACGTGAAGAACCAGTGGCATCTACATTTGTAGAACGTGAAGAACCAGTGGCATCTACATCTGCAGAACGTGAAGAACCAGTGGCATCTACATCTGCAGAAGTGAAGAACCAGTGGCATCTACATCTGCAGAACGTGAAGAACCAGTGGCATCTACATCTGCAGAACATGAAGAACCAGTGGCATCTACATCTGCAGAAGTGAAGAACCAGTGGCATCTACATCTGTAGAACGTGAAGAACCAGTGGCATCTACATCTGCAGAACGTGAAGAACCAGTGGCATCTACATCTGCAGAAGTGAAGAACCAGTGGCATCTACATCTGCAGAACGCGAAGAACCAGTGGCATCTACATTTGTAGAACGTGAAGAACCAGTGGCATCTACATCTGCAGAAGGTGAAGAACCAGTGGCATCTACATCTGTAGAACGTGAAGAACCAGTGGCATCTACATCTGCAGAACGTGAAGAACCAGTGGCATCTACATCTGCAGAAGGTGAAGAACCAGTGGCATCTACATCTGCAGAACGTGAAGAACCAGTGGCATCTACATCTGCAGAACGTGAAGAACCAGTGGCATCTACATCTGCAGAACGTGAAGAACCAGTGGCATCTACATCTGCAGAAGTGAAGAACCAGTGGCATCTACATCTGCAGAACGTGAAGAACCAGTGGCATCTACATCTGCAGAACATGAAGAACCAGTGGCATCTACATCTGCAGAAGTGAAGAACCAGTGGCATCTACATCTGTAGAACGTGAAGAACCAGTGGCATCTACATCTGCAGAACGTGAAGAACCAGTGGCATCTACATCTGCAGAAGTGAAGAACCAGTGGCATCTACATCTGCAGAACGTGAAGAACCAGTGGCATCTACATTTGTAGAACGTGAAGAACCAGTGGCATCTACATCTGCAGAAGGTGAAGAACCAGTGGCATCTACATCTGCAGAACGTGAAGAACCAGTGGCATCTACATTTGTAGAACGTGAAGAACCAGTGGCATCTACATCTGCAGAAGGTGAAGAACCAGTGGCATCTACATCTGCAGAACGTGAAGAACCAGTGGCATCTACATTTGTAGAACGTGAAGAACCAGTGGCATCTACATCTGCAGAACGTGAAGAACCAGTGGCATCTACATCTGCAGAACGTGAAGAACCAGTGGCATCTACATCTGCAGAACGTGAAGAACCAGTGGCATCTACATCTGCAGAACGTGAAGAACCAGTGGCATCTACATCTGCAGAACGTGAAGAACCAGTGGCATCTACATCTGCAGAACGTAAAGAACCAGTGGCATCTACATCTGCAGAAGGTGAAGAACCAGTGGCATCTACATCTGCAGAACGTGAAGAACCAGTGGCATCTACATCTGCAGAACGTGAAGAACCAGTGGCATCTACATCTGCAGAACGTAAAGAACCAGTGGCATCTACATCTGCAGAAGGTGAAGAACCAGTGGCATCTACATCTACAGAACGTGAAGAACCAGTGGCATCTACATCTACAGAACGTGAAGAACCAGTGGCATCTACATCTGCAGAACGTGAAGAACCAGTGGCATCTACATCTGCAGAACGTGAAGAACCAGTGGCATCTACATCTGCAGAACGTAAAGAACCAGTGGCATCTACATCTGCAGAAGGTGAAGAACCAGTGGCATCTACATCTGCAGAACGTGAAGAACCAGTGGCATCTACATCTGCAGAACGTGAAGAACCAGTGGCATCTACATCTGCAGAACGTAAAGAACCAGTGGCATCTACATCTGCAGAAGGTGAAGAACCAGTGGCATCTACATCTACAGAACGTGAAGAACCAGTGGCATCTACATCTACAGAACGTGAAGAACCAGTGGCATCTACATCTGCAGAACGTGAAGAACCAGTGGCATCTACATCTGCAGAACGTGAAGAACCAGTGGCATCTACATCTGCAGAACGTAAAGAACCAGTGGCATCTACATCTGCAGAAGGTGAAGAACCAGTGGCATCTACATCTGCAGAACGTGAAGAACCAGTGGCATCTACATCTGCAGAACGTAAAGAACCAGTGGCATCTACATCTGCAGAAGGTGAAGAACCAGTGGCATCTACATCTACAGAACGTGAAGAACCAGTGGCATCTACATCTGCAGAACGTGAAGAACCAGTGGCATCTACATCTGCAGAACGTAAAGAACCAGTGGCATCTACATCTG
>NW_027615115.1:30000-45000 GCF_965212315.1 Lampetra planeri | reverse complement strand
ACAGTCTATAGTGTAGACTGTAGCCTGGTTATTAAGCTGGGTGAGTGTACTGGCAGTCTATAATGTAGACTGTAGCCTGGTGATTAAGCTGGGTGAGTGTACTGACAGTCTATAATGTAGACTGTAGCCTGGTTATTAAGCTGGGTGAGTGTACTGGCAGTCTATAATGTAGACTGTAGCCTGGTTATTAAGCTGGGTGAGTGTACTGGCAGTCTATAATGTAGACTGTAGCCTGGTTATTAAGCTGGGTGAGTGTACTGGCAGTCTATAATGTAGACTGTAGCCTGGTTATTAAGCTGGGTGAGTGTACTGACAGTCTATAATGTAGACTGTAGCCTGGTTATTAAGCTGGGTGAGTGTACTGACAGTCTATAATGTAGACTGTAGCCTGGTTATTAAGCTGGGTGAGTGTACTGACAGTCTATAATGTAGACTGTAGCCTGGTGATTAAGCTGGGTGAGTGTACTGACAGTCTATAATGTAGACTGTATCCTGGTGATTAAGCTGGGTGAGTGTACTGGCAGTCTATAATGTAGACTGTAGCCTGGTGATTAAGCTGGGTGAGTGTACTGACAGTCTATAATGTAGACTGTAGCCTGGTTATTAAGCTGGGTGAGTGTACTGACAGTCTATAATGTAGACTGTAGCCTGGTTATTAAGCTGAGTGAGTGTACTGACAGTCTATAATGTAGACTGTAGCCTGGTGATTAGGCTGGGTGAGTGTACTGACAGTCTATAATGTAGACTGTAGACTGGTGATTAAGCTGGGTGAGTGTACTGGCAGTCTATAATGTAGACTGTAGCCTGGTTATTAAGCTGGGTGAGTGTACTGGCAGTCTATAATGTAGACTGTAGCCTGGTTATTAAGCTGGGTGAGTGTACTGACAGTCTATAATGTAGACTGTAGCCTGGTGATTAAGCTGGGTGAGTGTACTGACAGTCTATAATGTAGACTGTAGACTGGTTATTAAGCTGGGTGAGTGTACTGACAGTCTATAATGTAGACTGTAGACTGGTTATTAAGCTGGGTGAGTGTACTGACAGTCTATAATGTAGACTGTAGACTGGTTATTAAGCTGGGTGAGTGTACTGACAGTCTATAATGTAGACTGTAGACTGGTTATTAAGCTGGGTGAGTGTACTGACAGTCTATAATGTAGACTGTAGACTGGTTATTAAGCTGGGTGAGTGTACTGACAGTCTATAATGTAGACTGTAGACTGGTTATTAAGCTGGGTGAGTGTACTGACAGTCTATAATGTAGACTGTAGCCTGGTTATTAAGCTGGGTGAGTGTACTGACAGTCTATAATGTAGACTGTAGACTGGTTATTAAGCTGCGTGAGTGTACTGACAGTCTATAATGTAGACTGTATCCTGGTTATTAAGCTGGGTGAGTGTACTGACAGTCTATAATGTAGACTGTAGCCTGGTGATTAAGCTGGGTGAGTGTACTGGCAGTCTATAATGTAGACTGTAGACTGGTTATTAAGCTGCGTGAGTGTACTGACAGTCTATAATGTAGACTGTAGCCTGGTGATTAAGCTGGGTGAGTGTACTGGCAGTCTATAATGTAGACTGTAGCCTGGTGATTAAGCTGGGTGAGTGTACTGGCAGTCTATAATGTAGACTGTAGCCTGGTTATTAAGCTGGGTGAGTGTACTGACAGTCTATAATGTAGACTGTAGCCTGGTTATTAAGCTGGGTGAGTGTACTGGCAGTCTATAATGTAGACTGTAGACTGGTGATTAAGCTGGGTGAGTGTACTGGCAGTCTATAATGTAGACTGTAGCCTGGTTATTAAGCTGGGTGAGTGTACTGACAGTCTATAATGTAGACTGTAGCCTGGTTATTAAGCTGGGTGAGTGTACTGGCAGTCTATAATGTAGACTGTAGCCTGGTTATTAAGCTGGGTGAGTGTACTGGCAGTCTATAATGTAGACTGTAGCCTGGTGATTAAGCTGGGTGAGTGTACTGACAGTCTATAATGTAGACTGTAGCCTGGTTATTAAGCTGGGTGAGTGTACTGGCAGTCTATAATGTAGACTGTAGACTGGTGATTAAGCTGGGTGAGTGTACTGGCAGTCTATAATGTAGACTGTAGACTGGTGATTAAGCTGGGTGAGTGTACTGACAGTCTATAATGTAGACTGTAGCCTGGTTATTAAGCTGGGTGAGTGTACTGGCAGTCTATAATGTAGACTGTAGCCTGGTTATTAAGCTGGGTGAGTGTACTGGCAGTCTATAATGTAGACTGTAGCCTGGTGATTAAGCTGGGTGAGTGTACTGACAGTCTATAATGTAGACTGTAGCCTGGTTATTAAGCTGGGTGAGTGTACTGGCAGTCTATAATGTAGACTGTAGTCTGGTGATTAAGCTGGGTGAGTGTACTGGCAGTCTATAATGTAGACTGTAGCCTGGTGATTAAGCTGGGTGAGTGTACTGACAGTCTATAATGTAGACTGTAGCCTGGTTATTAAGCTGGGTGAGTGTACTGACAGTCTATAATGTAGACTGTAGCCTGGTGATTAAGCTGGGTGAGTGTACTGACAGTCTATAATGTAGACTGTAGACTGGTGATTAAGCTGGGTGAGTGTACTGACAGTCTATAATGTAGACTGTAGTCTGGTGATTAAGCTGGGTGAGTGTACTGACAGTCTATAATGTAGACTGTAGCCTGGTGATTAAGCTGG
Organism: Lampetra planeri; assembly: GCF_965212315.1. Lineage (NCBI taxonomy): Eukaryota > Metazoa > Chordata > Hyperoartia > Petromyzontiformes > Petromyzontidae > Lampetra > Lampetra planeri. The sequence continues at coordinate 42,308 of NW_027615115.1, read as the reverse complement.
GTGAGTGTACTGGCAGTCTATAATGTATACTGTAGCCTGGTTATTAAGCTGGGTGAGTGTACTGACAGTCTATAATGTAGACTGTAGCCTGGTTATGAAGCTGGGTGAGTGTACTGACAGTCTATAATGTAGACTGTAGCCTGGTGATTAAGCTGCGTGAGTGTACTGACAGTCTATAATGTAGACTGTAGCCTGGTTATTAAGCTGGGTGAGTGTACTGGCAGTCTATAATGTAGACTGTAGCCTGGTTATTAAGCTGGGTGAGTGTACTGGCAGTCTATAATGTAGACTGTAGACTGGTGATTAAGCTGGGTGAGTGTACTGACAGTCTATAATGTAGACTGTAGCCTGGTTATTAAGCTGGGTGAGTGTACTGACAGTCTATAATGTAGACTGTAGCCTGGTGATTAAGCTGGGTGAGTGTACTGACAGTCTATAATGTAGACTGTAGCCTGGTTATTAAGCTGGGTGAGTGTACTGGCAGTCTATAACGTGGTCCAACCGGTTCTGGGCCCTCCCCTAGGTCGACTCAGCCTTAAATGAGTACCTGGTGCGGTGTGTAAACATCGCCACTGGGGATACAAAGGCGGCCGGGCGTGGTGCTGGCCACCCGCCACCCTCGTGTGCCACAGTGCCGGCAGCCTTCATAGGTGCTCGCTAACAGCACTTGCCCCTACAGTCTGTCAAGGCTACACGGGGGATCTTTATTTCGTGTGTGTGTAGGTGTGTGTACGTGTGTGTAGGTGTGTGTGTAGGTGTGTGTACTAGTGTGTGTGTGTACGTGTGTGTAGGTGTGTGTGTAGGTGTGTGTGTAGGTGTGTGTGTAGGTGTGTGTGTAGGTGTGTGTGTAGGTGTGTGTGTGTAGGTGTGTGTAGGTGTGTGTGTAGGTGTGTGTGTAGGTGTGTGTGTGTAGGTGTGTGTGTAGGTGTGTGTGTAGGTGTGTGTGTAGGTGTGTGTGTAGGTGTGTGTGTAGGTGTGTGTGTGTAGGTGTGTGTAGGTGTGTGTGTAGGTGTGTGTGTAGGTGTGTGTGTGTAGGTGTGTGTGTAGGTGTGTGTGTAGGTGTGTGTGTAGGTGTGTGTGTAGGTGTGTGTGTAGGTGTGTGTGTAGGTGTGTGTGTAGGTGTGTGTGTAGGTGTGTGTGTAGGTGTGTGTGTAGGTGTGTGTAGGTGTGTGTGTAGGTGTGTGTAGGTGTGTGTGTAGGTGTGTGTGTAGGTGTGTGTGTAGGTGTGTGTAGGTGTGTGTGTAGGTGTGTGTGTAGGTGTGTGTAGGTGTGTGTAGGTGTGTGTGTAGGTGTGTGTGTAGGTGTGTGTGTCGGTGTGTGTGTGTACGTGTGTGTGTAGGTGTGTGTGTAGGTGTGTGTGTACGTGTGTACGTGTGTGTGTAGGTGTGTGTGTGTGTGTGTAGGTGTGTGTGTACGTGTGTGTAGGTGTGTGTGTGTAGGTGTGTGTGTGTGCGTGTGTGTGTAGGTGTGTGTGTGTACGTGTGTGTGTAGGTGTGTGTAGGTGTGTGTGTAGGTGTGTGTAGGTGTGTGTGTAGGTGTGTGTGTACGTGTGTGTGTACGTGTGTGTGTAGGTGTGTGTGTGTAGGTGTGTGTGTAGGTGTGTGTGTGTAGGTGTGTGTGTACGTGTGTGTAGGTGTGTGTGTAGGTGTGTGTGTACGTGTGTGTGTGTACGTGTGTGTAGGTGTGTGTGTAGGTGTGTGTGTACGTGTGTGTGTGTACGTGTGTGTACGTGTGTGTGTAGGTGGGTGTGTAGGTGTGTGTGTAGGTGTGTGTGTAGGTGTGTGTGTAGGTGTGTGTGTACGTGTGTGTACGTGTGTGTGTGTAGGTGTGTGTGTGTGTGTAGGTGTGTGTAGGTGTGTGTGTAGGTGTGTGTGTACGTGTGTGTACGTGTGTGTGTGTAGGTGTGTGTGTGTGTGTAGGTGTGTGTAGGTGTGTATGTAGGTGTGTGTGTACGTGTGTGTACGTGTGTGTGTGTAGGTGTGTGTGTACGTGTGTGTGTGTAGGTGTGTGTACGTGTGTGTACGAGTGTGTGTGTAGGTGTGTGTACGTGTGTGTAGGTGTGTGTGTAGGTGTGTGTGTAGGTGTGTGTGTGTACGTGTGTGTGTAGGTGTGTGTGTAGGTGTGTGTGTACGTGTGTGTGTAGGTGTGTGTGTAGGTGTGTGTGTAGGTGTGTGTGTAGGTGTGTGTAGGTGTGTGTGTAGGTGTGTGTGTAGGTGTGTGTGTTGGTGTGTGTGTAGGTGTGTGTGTAGGTGTGTGTGTAGGTGTGTGTGTACAAGTGTGTGTAGGTGTGTGTGTAGGTGTGTGTGTACGTGTGTGTGTGTAGGTGTGTGTGTAGGTGTGTGTGTACAAGTGTGTGTGTGTAGGTGTGTGTGTAGGTGTGTGTGTAGGTGTGTGTGTAGGTGTGTGTGTACAAGTGTGTGTAGGTGTGTGTGTAGGTGTGTGTGTGTGTGTGTGTAGGTGTGTGTGTAGGTGTGTGTGTAGGTGTGTGTGTAGGTGTGTGTGTAGGTGTGTGTGTACAAGTGTGTGTGTGTGTGTGTACGTGTGTGTGTGTACGTGTGTGTGTGTACGTGTGTGTGTGTACGTGTGTGTGTGTACGAGTGTGTGTGTACGTGTGTGTGTGTACGTGTGTGTGTGTACGTGTGTGTGTGTAGGTGTGTGTACGTGTGTGTGTGTACGTGTGTGTACGTGTGTGTGTGTACGTGTGTGTGTGTACGTGTGTGTGTGTAGGTGTGTGTACGTGTGTGTGTGTAGGTGTGTGTACGTGTGTGTGTACGTGTGTGTGTGTGTGTGTAGGTGTGTGTGTACGTGTGTGTGTACGTGTGTGTGTGTAGGTGTGTGTGTACGTGTGTGTAGGTGTGTGTGTAGGTGTGTGTGTACGTGTGTGTAGGTGTGTGTGTTGGTGTGTGTGTAGATGTGTGTGTAGGTGTGTGTAGGTGTGTGTGTAGGTGTGTGTGTACGTGTGTGTGTACGTGTGTGTGTGTGTAGGTGTGTGTTGGTGTGTGTGTAGATGTGTGTGTAGGTGTGTGTAGGTGTGTGTGTGTAGGTGTGTGTGTGTGTACGTGTGTGTGTACGTGTGTGTGTACGTGTGTGTGTGTAGGTGTGTGTGTTGGTGTGTGTGTAGATGTGTGTGTAGGTGTGTGTAGGTGTGTGTGTGTAGGTGTGTGTGTGCGTGCGTGTGTGTACGTGTGTATACGTGTGTGTGTACGTGTGTGTGTGGGTGTCTGTCTCCTAAGCTGCTGCTACTACTCGCTACCACCAACAGCACTTGCCCCTACAGCCCTGCCAGAGGCTACCTGGGGGAGCTTTGTCTGTGTTACTGCACTTGCCCCTACAGCCCTGACAGAGGCTACCTGGGGGAGCTTTGTCTGTGTTACTGCACTTGCCCCTACAGCCCTGCTAGAGGCTACCTGGGGGAGCTTTGTCTGTGTGCTACTCGCTACTACCAACAGCACTTGCCCCTACAGTAGTAGAGACTCAGGGTGTAGTAGAGACTCAGGGTGTAGTAGAGACTCAGGGTGTAGTAGAGACTCAGGGTGTAGTAGAGACTCAGGGTGTAGTAGAGACTCAGGGTGTAGTAGAGACTCAGGGTGTAGTAGAGACTCAGGGTGTAGTAGAGACTCAGGGTCTAGTAGAGACTCAGAGTCTAGTAGAGACTCAGGGTCTAGTAGAGACTCAGGGTCTAGTAGAGACTCAGGGTCTAGTAGAGACTCAGGGTCTAGTAGAGACTCAGAGTCTAGTAGAGACTCAGGGTCTAGTAGAGACTCAGGGTCTAGTAGAGACTCAGGGTCTAGTAGAGACTCAGGGTCTAGTAGAGACTCAGGGTCTAGTAGAGACTCAGGGTGTAGTAGAGACTCGGGGTCCAGTAGAGACTCAGGGTCTAGTAGAGACTCAGGGTGTAGTAGAGACTCAGGGTCTAGTAGAGACTCAGGGTCTAGTAGAGACTCAGAGACTCAGGGTGTAGTAGAGACTCAGGGTGTAGTAGAGACTCGGGGTGTAGTAGAGACTCGGGGTGTAGTAGAGACTCAGGGTCTAGTAGAGACTCAGGGTCTAGTAGAGACTCGGGGTGTAGTAGAGACTCAGGGTCTAGTAGAGACTCAGGGTGTAGTAGAGACTCAGGGTCTAGTAGAGACTCAGGGTGTAGTAGAGACTCAGGGTCTAGTAGAGACTCAGGGTGTAGTAGAGACTCAGGGTCTAGTGGAGACTCAGGGTCTAGTAGAGACTCAGGGTGTAGTAGAGACTCAGGGTCTAGTAGAGACTCAGGGTGTAGTAGAGACTCAGGGTGTAGTAGAGACTCAGGGTGTAGCAGAGACTCAGGGTCTAGTAGAGACTCAGGGTGTAGTAGAGACTCAGGGTGTAGTAGAGACTCAGGGTCTAGTAGAGACTCAGGGTGTAGTAGAGACTCAGGGTCTAGTAGATACTCAGGGTGTAGTAGAGACTCAGGGTCTAGTAGAGACTCAGGGTGTAGTGGAGACTCAGGGTCTAGTAGAGACTCAGGGTGTAGAAGAGACTCAGGGTCTAGTAGAGACTCAGGCTCTAGTAGAGACTCAGGGTGTAGTAGAGACTCAGGGTCTAGTAGAGACTCAAGGTCTAGTAGAGACTCAGGGTGTAGTAGAGACTCAGGGTCTAGTAGAGACTCAGGGTGTAGTAGAGACTCAGGGTGTAGTAGAGACTCAGGGTTTAGTAGAGACTCAGAGTGTAGTAGAGACTCAGGGTCTAGTAGAGACTCAGGGTGTAGTAGAGACTCAGGGTCTAGTAGAGACTCAGGGTGTAGTAGAGACTCAGGGTCTAGTAGAGACTCAGGGTGTAGTAGAGACTCAGGGTGTAGTAGAGACTCAGGGTGTAGTGGAGACTCAGGGTCTAGTAGAGACTCAGGGTGTAGTAGAGACTCAGGGTCTAGTAGAGACTCAGGGTGTAGTAGAGACTCAGGGTCTAGTAGAGACTCAGGGTGTAGTAGAGACTCAGGGTGTAGTAGAGACTCAGGGTGTAGTAGAGACTCGGGGTGTAGTAGAGACTCAGGGTATAGTAGAGACTCAGGGTGTAGTAGAGACTCAGGGTGTAGTAGAGACTCAGGGTGTAGTAGAGACTCAGGGTCTAGTAGAGACTCAGGGTCTAGTAGAGACTCAGGGTGTAGTAGAGACTCAGGGTCTAGTAGAGACTCAGGGCCTTGTAGAGACTCAGGGCCTAGTAGAGACTCAGGGTCTAGTAGAGACTCAGGGTCTAGTAGAGACGCAGGGTCTAGTAGAGACTCAGGGTCTAGTAGAGACTCAGGGTCTAGTAGAGACTCAGGGTCTAGTGGAGACTCAGGGTCTAGTAGAGACTCAGGGTCTAGTAGAGACTCATGGTCTAGTAGAGACTCAGGGTCTAGTAGAGACTCAGGGTCTAGTAGAGACTCAGGGTCTAGTAGAGACTCAGGGTCTAGTAGAGACGCAGGGTCTAGTAGAGACTCAGGGTCTAGTAGAGACTCAGGGTCTAGTAGAGACTCAGGGTCTAGTGGAGACTCAGGGTCTAGTAGAGACTCAGGGTCTAGTAGAGACTCATGGTCTAGTAGAGACTCAGGGTCTAGTAGAGACTCAGGGTCTAGTAGAGACTCAGGGTCTAGTAGAGACGCAGGGTCTAGTAGAGACTCAGGGTGTAGTAGAGACTCAGGGTGTAGTAGAGACTCAGGGTGTAGTAGAGACTCGGGGTCCAGTAGAGACTCAGGGTGTAGTAGAGACTCAGGGTGTAGTAGAGACTCAGGGTGTAGTAGAGACTCGGGGTCTAGTAGAAACTCGGGGTCTAGTAGAGACTCGGGGTCTAGTAGAGACTCGGGGTCTAGTAGAGACTCGGGGTCTAGTAGAGACTCAGGGTGTAGTAGAGACTCAGGGTCTATTAGAGACTCAGGGTCTAGTAGAGACTCGGGGTCTAGTAGAGACTCGGGGTCTAGTAGAGACTCAGGGTGTAGTAGAGACTCAGGGTGTAGTAGAGACTCAGGGTGTAGTAGAGACTCAGGGTCTAGTAGAGACTCAGGGTCTAGTAGAGACTCAGGGTGTAGTAGAGACTCAGGGTGTAGTAGAGACTCAGGGTCTAGTAGAGACTCAGTGTGTAGTAGAGACTCAGGGTCTAGTAGAGACTCAGGGTGTAGTAGAGACTCAGGGTCTAGTAGAGACTCAGGGTCTAGTAGAGACTCAGGGTGTAGTAGAGACTCGGGGTCTAGTAGAGACTCAGGGTCTAGTAGAGACTCAGGGTGTAGTAGAGACTCAGGGTCTAGTAGAGACTCAGGGTCTAGTAGAGACACGGGGTCTAGTAGAGACTCAGGGCCTAGTAGAGACTCAGGGTGTAGTGGAGACTCAGGGTGTAGTAGAGACTCAGGGTGTAGTAGAGACTCAGGGTGTAGTGGAGACTCAGGGCCTAGTAGAGACTCAGGGTCTAGTAGAGACTCAGAGACTCAGGGTCTAGTAGAGACTCAGGGTCTAGTAGAGACTCAGGGTGTAGTAGAGACTCAGGGTCTAGTAGAGACTTAGGGTCTAGTAGAGACTCAGGGTGTAGTAGAGACTCAGGGTGTAGTAGAGACTCAGGGTGCAGTAGGGACTCAGGGTGCAGTAGAGACTCAGGGTCTAGTAGAGACTCAGGGTCTAGTAGAGACTCAGGGTGTAGTAGAGACTCAGGGTCTAGTAGAGACTCAGGCTCTAGTAGAGACTCAGGGTGTAGTAGAGACTCTGGGTGTAGTAGAGACTCAGGGTCTAGTAGAGACTCAGGGTGTAGTAGAGACTCAGGGTCTAGTAGAGACTCAGGGTGTAATAGAGACTCAGGGTCTAGTAGAGACTCAGGGTCTAGTAGAGACTCAGGGTCTAGTAGAGACTCAGGGTCTAGTTGAGACTCAGGGTCTAGTAGAGACTCAGGGTCTAGTAGAGACTCAGGGTGTAGTAGAGACTCAGGGTCTAGTAGAGACTCAGGGTGTAGTAGAGACTCAGGGTCTAGTAGAGACTCAGGGTCTAGTAGAGACTCAGGGTGTAGTGGAGACTCAGGGCCTAGTAGAGACTCAGGGTCTAGTAGAGACTCAGGGTGTAGTAGAGACTCAGGGTCTAGTAGAGACTCGGGGTCTAGTAGAGACTCAGGGTGTAGTAGAGACTCAGGGTCTAGTAGAGACTTAGGGTCTAGTAGAGACTCAGGGTGTAGTAGAGACTCAGGGTGTAGTAGAGACTCAGGGTGCAGTAGGGACTCAGGGTGCAGTAGAGACTCAGGGTCTAGTAGAGACTCAGGGTCTAGTAGAGACTCAGGGTGTAGTAGAGACTCAGGGTCTAGTAGAGACTCAGGGTCTAGTAGAGACTCAGGGTGTAGTAGAGACTCAGGGTGTAGTAGAGACTCAGGGTCTAGTAGAGACTCAGGGTGTAGTAGAGACTCAGGGTGTAGTAGAGACTCAGGGTCTAGTAGAGACTCAGGGTGTAGTAGAGACTCAGGGTCTAGTAGAGACTCAGGGTCTAGTAGAGACTCAGGGTGTAGTAGAGACTCAGGGTGTAGTAGAGACTCAGGGTGTAGTAGAGACTCAGGGTGTAGTAGAGACTCAGGGTGTAGTAGAGACTCAGGGTCTAGTAGAGACTCAGGGTGTAGTAGAGACTCAGGGTGTAGTAGAGACTCAGGGTCTAGTAGAGACTCAGGGTGTAGTAGAGACTCAGGGTGTAGTAGAGACTCAGGGTCTAGTAGAGACTCAGGGTGTAGTAGAGACTCAGGGTCTAGTAGAGACTCAGGGTCTAGTAGAGACTCAGGGTCTAGTAGAGACTCAGGGTGTAGTAGAGACTCAGGGTCTAGTAGAGACTCAGGGTCTAGTAGAGACTCAGGGTCTAGTAGAGACTCAGGGTCTAGTAGAGACTCGGGGTCTAGTAGAGACTCGGGGTCTAGTAGAGACTCGGGGTCTAGTAGAGACTCAGGGTGTAGTAGAGACTCAGGGTGTAGTAGAGACTCAGGGTCTAGTGGAGACACAGGGTCTAGTAGAGACTCAGGGTGTAGTAGAGACTCAGGGTGGAGTAGAGACTCAGGGTGTAGTAGAGACTCAGGGTGTAGTAGAGACTCAGGGTGTAGTAGAGACTCAGGGTCTAGTAGAGACTCAGGGTCTAGTAGAGACTCAGGGTCTAGTAGAGACTCAGGGCCTAGTAGAGACTCAGGGTGTAGTAGAGACTCAGGGTGTAGTAGAGTCTCAGGGTGTAGTAGAGACTCAGGGTGTAGTAGAGACTCTGAACCACTAGAGGACACTAGAGGAACATGACTTTAAAATGACACCTGGTTCACAGAGCCAGACTCAGGCTCCCACAGGGTTCAGTGTTAATCACTGAGACTCACAGAGCCAGACTAAGGCTCCCACAGGGTTCAGTGTTAATCACTGAGGCTCACAGAGCCAGACTGAGGCTCCCACAGGGTTCAGTGTTAATCACTGAGGCTCACAGAGCCAGACTGAGGCTCCCACAGGGTTCAGTGTTAATCACTGAGGCTCACAGAGCCAGACTGAGGCTCCCACAGGGTTCAGTGTTAATCACTGAGGCTCACAGAGCCAGACTAAGGCTCCCACAGGGTTCAGTGTTAATCAGTGAGGCTCCCACAGGGTTCAGTGTTAATCAGTGAGGCTCACAGAGCCAGACTAAGGCTCCCACAGGGTTCAGTGTTAATCAGTGAGACTCCCACAGGGTTCAGTGTTAATCAGTGAGGCTCACAGAGCCAGACTGAGGCTCCCACAGGGTTCAGTGTTAATCACTGAGGCTCACAGAGCCAGACTGAGGCTCCCACAGGGTTCAGTGTTAATCACTGAGGCTCACAGAGCCAGACTGAGGCTCCCACAGGGTTCAGTGTTAATCACTGAGGCTCACAGAGCCAGACTGAGACTCCCACAGGGTTCAGTGTTAATCACTGAGGCTCACAGAGCCAGACTGAGACTCCCACAGGGTTCAGTGTTAATCACTGAGGCTCACAGAGCCAGACTAAGGCTCCCACAGGGTTCAGTGTTAATCACTGAGACTCACAGAGCCAGACTGAGGCTCCCACAGGGTTCAGTGTTAATCACTGAGGCTCACAGAGCCAGACTAAGGCTCCCACAGGGTTCAGTGTTAATCAGTGAGACTCACAGAGCCAGACTAAGGCTCCCACAGGGTTCAGTGTTAATCAGTGAGACTCACAGAGCCAGACAAAGGCTCCCACTGGGTTCAGTGTTAATCAGTGAGGCTCACAGAGCCAGACTGAGGCTCCCACAGGGTTCAATGTTAATCACTGAGGCTCACAGAGCCAGACTAAGGCTCCCACAGGGTTCAGTGTTAATCACTGAGACTCACAGAGCCAGACTAAGGCTCCCACAGGGTTCAGTGTTAATCACTGAGGCTCACCGAGCCAGACTAAGGCTCCCACAGGGTTCAGTGTTAATCACTGAGGCTCACAGAGCCAGACTGAGGCTCCCACAGGGTTCAGTGTTAATCACTGAGGCTCCCACAGGGTTCAGTGTTAATCACTGAGACTCACAGAGCCAGACTGAGACTCCCACAGGGTTCAGTGTTCATCAGTGAGGCTCACAGAGCCAGACTAAGGCTCCCACAGGGTTCAGTGTTAATCAGTGAGACTCCCACAGGGTTCAGTGTTAATCAGTGAGACTCCCACAGGGTTCAGTGTTAATCTCTGAGCCTCACAGAGCCAGACTGAGGCTCCCACAGGGTTCAGTGTTAATCACTGAGGCTCACAGAGCCAGACTGAGGCTCCCACAGGGTTCAGTGTTAATCTCTGAGCCTCACAGAGCCAGACTGAGGCTCCCACAGGGTTCAGTGTTAATCACTGAGGCTCACAGAGCCAGACTGAGGCTCACACAGGGTTCAGTGTTAATCAGTAAGGCTCACACAGGGTTCAGTGTTAATCACTGAGACTCACAGAGCCAGACTAAGGCTCCCACAGGGTTCAGTGTTAATCACTGAGGCTCACAGAGCCAGACTGAGGCTCACACAGGGTTCAGTGTTAATCAGTAAGGCTCACACAGGGTTCAGTGTTAATCAGTGAGACTCACAGAGCCAGACTGAGGCTCCCACAGGGTTCAGTGTTAATCACTGAGGCTCACAGAGCCAGACTGAGGCTCACACAGGGTTCAGTGTTAATCAGTAAGGCTCACACAGGGTTCAGTGTTAATCAGTGAGACTCACAGAGCCAGACTGAGGCTCCCACAGGGTTCAGTGTTAATCAGTGAGACTCACAGAGCCAGACTAAGGCTCACACAGGGTTCAGTGTTAATCACTGAGACTCACAGAGCCAGACTGAGGCTCCCACAGGGTTCAGTGTTAATCACTGAGACTCACAGAGCCAGACTAAGGCTCCCACAGGGTTCAGTGTTAATCACTGAGGCTCACAGAGCCAGACTGAGGCTCCCACAGGGTTCAGTGTTAATCACTGAGGCTCACAGAGCCAGACTGAGGCTCACACAGGGTTCAGTGTTAATCAGTAAGGCTCACACAGGGTTCAGTGTTAATCACTGAGACTCACAGAGCCAGACTAAGGCTCCCACAGGGTTCAGTGTTAATCACTGAGGCTCACAGAGCCAGACTGAGGCTCACACAGGGTTCAGTGTTAATCAGTAAGGCTCACACAGGGTTCAGTGTTAATCAGTGAGACTCACAGAGCCAGACTGAGGCTCCCACAGGGTTCAGTGTTAATCACTGAGGCTCACAGAGCCAGACTGAGGCTCACACAGGGTTCAGTGTTAATCAGTAAGGCTCACACAGGGTTCAGTGTTAATCAGTGAGACTCACAGAGCCAGACTGAGGCTCCCACAGGGTTCAGTGTTAATCAGTGAGACTCACAGAGCCAGACTAAGGCTCACACAGGGTTCAGTGTTAATCACTGAGACTCACAGAGCCAGACTGAGGCTCCCACAGGGTTCAGTGTTAATCACTGAGACTCACAGAGCCAGACTAAGGCTCCCACAGGGTTCAGTGTTAATCACTGAGGCTCACAGAGCCAGACTGAGGCTCCCACAGGGTTCAGTGTTAATCAGTGAGACTCACAGAGCCAGACTGAGGCTGCCCTCAGGCTTCAGTTTCGAAGTGGTGGTCACATATTTGCGGGACAAAGTCTGCGTTGTGTCAGGACACGCCAAAGTTGTTGTGTCTCTAAGCCAGCACCACGCCCAGCCGCCTTTGTCTCCCCAGTGATTGCGATGTTCACTACAACACCACTACCACCACCACTACACCATCACCATCACTACTACACCACCACCATTACCACCACCACTACACCACCACCTTCACCACTATAACCACTACACCACCACCACTACACCATCACCATCACTACCACTACACCACCACCATTACCACCACCAACATTACCACCACCACTACACCACCACCTTCACCACTATAACCACTACACCACCACCACCACTATCACCACTACACCACCACTACACCAACACTACTACACCATTACCACTACACCACCACCACTACACCACCACCATCACTACTACACCACCACTACACCACCACCATCACTACTACACCACCACTACACCACACCACCACCACTATCACTATACCCCCATCACTACACCACCACCATAACCACTACACCACCACCATTACACCACCACCACCACCATTACACCACCACCATCACCACTACACCACCATCATCACCACTACACCACCACCACTACACCACCACCATCACCACTACACCACCATCGCCACTAACACTACCATCACAACACCACTACCATTACCACTACACCACCACCATCACCATTACACCACCACCACTACACCACCACCACTACACCACCACCACCACTACACCACCACCATCACCACTACACCACCACCACCATTACACCACCACCACTACACCACCACCACTACACCACCACCACCACTACACCACCACCACTACACCACCACCACCACCACTACACCACCACTACCTTAACACCACCACCACTACACCACCACCACTACACCACCACCATCACCACTACACCACCACTACCTTAACACCATCACCACTACACCACCACCACTACACCACCACCATCACCACTACACCACCACTACCTTAACACCACCACCACTACACCACCACCATCACCACTACACCACCACCACCACCTTTACACCACCACCACCACTACACCACCACCATCACCACTACACCACCACCACCTTTACACCACCACCACTACACCACCACCACCACTACACCACCACCATCACCACTACACCACCACCACTACACCACCACTACCACTACACCACCATCATCACCACTACACCACCATCATCACCACTACACCACCATCATCACCACTACAC
>NW_027615115.1:12500-27500 GCF_965212315.1 Lampetra planeri | reverse complement strand
CTGTATGTGTGTCTGTGTGTGTGTGTGTCTGTGTGTGTGTGTCTGTGTGTGTGTCTGTGTGTGTGTGTCTGTGTGTGTGTGTGTCTGTGTGTGTGTACCTGTGTGTGTACTTGTGTGTGTGTTTATGTCAGTGTGTATGTGTGTGTCTGTATGTGTGTCTGTGTATGTGTGTGTCTGTATGTGTGTCTGTGTGTGTGTGTGTCTGTGTGTGTGTGTCTGTGTGTGTGTGTGTGTCTGTGTGTGTGTCTGTGTGTGTGTGTCTGTGTGTGTGTGTCTGTGTGTGTGTGTGTCTGTGTGTGTGTGTCTGTGTGTGTGTGTGTGTCTGTGTGTGTGTACCTGTGTGTGTACTTGTGTGTGTGTTTATGTCAGTGTGTATGTGTCTGTGTGTGTGTCTGTGTGTGTGTGTCTGTCTTTGTGTGTCTGTGTGTGTGTGTGTACCTGTGTGTCAGTGTGTGTGTGGGGAGTGGTGGTGCAGTGGTTAGCGCTGCACTACGAACCTGGCCACCCGAGTTCGATTCCCGCTCACCACCACCACTCAGTGATGGCGATCATCTGAACCGGTACCTGGGCCTCCCCTAGGTGGACTCAGCCTCAAATGAGTACCTGGTGTAGTGGTGGTGCAGTAGTGTTGGTTGTGGTGTAGTGGTGGTGTAGTGGTGGTGGTGTAGTGGTGGTGTAGTGGTGGTGTAGTGGTGGTGTAGTGGTGGTGGTGTAGTGGTGGTGTAGTGGTGGTGTAGTGGTGGTGGTGTAGTGGTGGTGGTGGTGGTAGTGGTGGTGTAGGTGTAGTGGTGGTGTAGTGGTGGTGGTGTAGTGGTGGTGGTGTAGTGGTGGTGTAGTGGTGGTGTAGTAGTGGTCGTGGTCTAGTGGTGGTGTAGTGGTGGTGTAGTGGTGGTGGTGTAGTGGTGGTGGTGGTGGTAGTGGTGGTGTAGTGGTGGTGGTGTAGTGGTGGTGGTGTAGTGGTGGTGGTGTAGTGGTGGTGGTGTAGTGGTGGTGGTGTAGTGGTGGTGGTGTAGTGGTGGTGTAGTGGTGGTGTAGTAGTGGTGGTTGTGTAGTGGTGGTGTAGTGGTGGTGGTGTAGTGGTGGTGGTGGTGTAATGGTGTAGTGGTGGTGGTGGTGTAGTGGTGGTGTAGTGGTGGTAGTGCAGTGGTGGTGGTGGTGTAGTGGTGGTGTAGTGGTGGTGGTGTAGTGGTGGTGTAGTGGTGGTGGTGTAGTAGTGGTGGTGTAGTGGTGGTGGTGTAGTGGTGGTGTAGTGGTGGTGTAGTGGTGGTGTAGTAGTGGTGGTGGTGTAGTGGTGGTGTAGTGGTGGTGTAGTGGTGGTAGTGCAGTGGTGGTGGTGGTGTAGTGGTGGTGTAGTGGTGGTGTAGTGGTGGTGTAGTGGTGGTGGTGTAGTGGTGGTGGTGTAGTGGTGGTGTAGTGGTGGTGTAGTGGTGGTGTAGTAGTGGTGGTGGTGTAGTGGTGGTGTAGTGGTGGTGTAGTGGTGGTGGTGTAGTGGTGGTGTAGTGGTGGTGGTGTAGTGGTGGTGTAGTGGTGGTGGTGGTGTAGTGGTGGTGTAGTGGTGGTGGTGGTGGTAGTGGTGGTGTAGGTGTAGTGGTGGTGTAGTGGTGGTGGTGTAGTGGTGGTGGTGTAGTGGTGGTGTAGTGGTGGTGTAGTAGTGGTGGTTGTGTAGTGGTGGTGTAGTGGTGGTGGTGTAGTGGTGGTGGTGGTGTAATGGTGTAATGGTGTAGTGGTGGTGGTGGTGTAGTGGTGGTGGTGTAGTGGTGGTGGTGTAGTGGTGGTGTAGTGGTGGTGTAGTGGTGGTGTAGTAGTGGTGGTGGTGTAGTGGTGGTGTAGTGGTGGTGTAGTGGTGGTAGTGCAGTGGTGGTGGTGGTGTAGTGGTGGTGTAGTGGTGGTGTAGTGGTGGTGGTGTAGTGGTGGTGGTGTAGTGGTGGTGTAGTGGTGGTGTAGTGGTGGTGTAGTAGTGGTGGTGGTGTAGTGGTGGTGTAGTGGTGGTGTAGTGGTGGTGGTGTAGTGGTGGTGTAGTGGTGGTGGTGTAGTGGTGGTGTAGTGGTGGTGGTGGTGTAGTGGTGGTGTAGTGGTGGTGGTGGTGGTAGTGGTGGTGTAGGTGTAGTGGTGGTGTAGTGGTGGTGGTGTAGTGGTGGTGGTGTAGTGGTGGTGGTGTAGTGGTGGTGGTGTAGTGGTGGTGGTGTAGTGGTGGTGTAGTGGTGGTGTAGTAGTGGTGGTGGTGTAGTGGTGGTGTAGTGGTGGTGTAGTGGTGGTGTAGTGGTGGTGTAGTGGTGGTGGTGTAGTGGTGGTGGTGGTGTAGTGGTGGTGTAGTGGTGGTAGTGCAGTGGTGGTGGTGGTGTAGTGGTGGTGTAGTGGTGGTGTAGTGGTGGTGTAGTGGTGGTGGTGTAGTGGTGGTGGTGTAGTGGTGGTGGTGTAGTGGTAGTGGTGGTGTAGTGGTGGTGTAGTGGTGGTGGTGTAGTGGTGGTGGTGTAGTGGTGGTGGTGGTGGTGTAGTGGTGGTGGTGTAGTGGTGATGGTGTAGTGGTGGTGGTGTAGTGGTGGTGGTGTAGTGGTAGTGGTGGTGTAGTGGTGGTGTAGTGGTGGTGGTGTAGTGGTGGTGGTGTAGTGGTGGTGTAGTGGTGGTGGTGGTGTAGTGGTGGTGTAGTGGTGGTAGTGCAGTGGTGGTGGTGGTGTAATGGTGTAGTGGTGGTGGTGTAGTAGTGGTGGTGGTGTAGTGGTGGTGTAGTGGTGGTGTAGTGGTGGTGTAGTGGTGGTGGTGTAGTGGTGGTGTAGTGGTGGTGTAGTGGTGGTGGTGGTGTAGTGGTGGTGTAGTGGTGGTGTAGTAGTGGTGGTGGTGTAGTGGTGGTGTAGTGGTGGTGTAGTAGTGGTGGTGTAGTGGTGGTGTAGTGGTGGTGGTGTAGTGGTGGTGTAGTGGTGGTGGTGTATTGATGGTGTAGTGGTGGTGGTGTAGTGGTGGTGGTGTAGTAGTGGTGGTGTAGTGGTGGTGGTGTAGTGGTGGTGTAGTGGTGGTGTAGTGGTGATAGTGGTGGTGGTAGTGGTGGTGGTGTAGTGGTGGTGTAGTGGTGGTGGTGTAGTGGTGGTGTAGTGGTGGTGGTGGCCACCCACCCCCTCTGTGTGTGCCACAGTGCTGCTAGCCTTCATACAACTCGCTACTCACAGCACTTGCCCCTACAGCCCTGCTAGAGGCTACCTGGGGGAGCTTTGTCTGTGTGCTACACGCTACTGCCAACAGCACTTGCCCCAACAGCCTTGCTAGAGGCCACCTGGGGCTACCTTTGTCTGTGTCTGTGTTACTGCACTTGCCCCAACATCCCTGCTAGAGGCTACCTGGGGGAGCTTTGTCTGTGTCTGTGTTACTGCACTTGCCCCTACAGCCCTGCTAGAGGCTACCTGGGGGAGCTTTGTCTGTGTCTGTGTAACTGCACTTGCCCCAACAGCCCTGCTAGAGGCTACCTGGGGGAGCTTTGTCTGTGTCTGTGTAACTGCACTTGCCCCAACAGCCTTGCTAGAGGCTACCTGGGGGAGCTTTGTCTGTGTCTGTGCAACTGCACTTGCCCCAACAGCCCTGCTAGAGGCCACCTGGGGCTACCTTTGTCTGTGTCTGTGTTACTGCACTTGCCCCTACAGCCCTGCTAGAGGCTACCTGGGGGAGCTTTGTCTGTGTCTGTGTTGCTGCACTTGCCCCAACAGCCCTGCTAGAGGCTACCTGGGGGAGCTTTGTCTGTGTCTGTGTAACTGCACTTGCCCCAACAGCCCTGCTAGAGGCTACCTGGGGGAGCTTTGTCTGTGTCTGTGTTACTGCACTTGCCCCTACAGCCCTGCTAGAGGCTACCTGGGGGAGCTTTGCCTGTGTCTGTGTAACTGCACTTGCCCCAACAGCCCTGCTAGAGGCTACCTGGGGGAGCTTTGCCTGTGTCTGTGTAACTGCACTTGCCCCAACAGCCCTGCTAGAGGCTACCTGGGGGAGCTTTGCCTGTGTCTGTGTAACTGCACTTGCCCCAACAGCCCTGCTAGAGGCTACCTGGGGGAGCTTTGCCTGTGTCTGTGTAACTGCACTTGCCCCAACAGCCCTGCTAGAGGCTACCTGGGGGAGCTTTGCCTGTGTCTGTGTAACTGCACTTGCCCCAACAGCCCTGCTAGAGGCTACCTGGGGGAGCTTTGCCTGTGTCTGTGTAACTGCACTTGCCCCAACAGCCCTGCTAGAGGCTACCTGGGGGAGCTTTGCCTGTGTCTGTGTAACTGCACTTGCCCCAACAGCCCTGCTAGAGGCTACCTGGGGGAGCTTTGCCTGTGTCTGTGTAACTGCACTTGCCCCAACAGCCCTGCTAGAGGCTACCTGGGGGAGCTTTGCCTGTGTCTGTGTAACTGCACTTGCCCCAACAGCCCTGCTAGAGGCTACCTGGGGGAGCTTTGCCTGTGTCTGTGTAACTGCACTTGCCCCAACAGCCCTGCTAGAGGCTACCTGGGGGAGCTTTGCCTGTGTCTGTGTAACTGCACTTGCCCCAACAGCCCTGCTAGAGGCTACCTGGGGGAGCTTTGCCTGTGTCTGTGTAACTGCACTTGCCCCAACAGCCCTGCTAGAGGCTACCTGGGGGAGCTTTGCCTGTGTCTGTGTAACTGCACTTGCCCCAACAGCCCTGCTAGAGGCTACCTGGGGGAGCTTTGCCTGTGTCTGTGTAACTGCACTTGCCCCAACAGCCCTGCTAGAGGCTACCTGGGGGAGCTTTGCCTGTGTCTGTGTAACTGCACTTGCCCCAACAGCCCTGCTAGAGGCTACCTGGGGGAGCTTTGCCTGTGTCTGTGTAACTGCACTTGCCCCAACAGCCCTGCTAGAGGCTACCTGGGGGAGCTTTGCCTGTGTCTGTGTAACTGCACTTGCCCCAACAGCCCTGCTAGAGGCTACCTGGGGGAGCTTTGCCTGTGTCTGTGTAACTGCACTTGCCCCAACAGCCCTGCTAGAGGCTACCTGGGGGAGCTTTGCCTGTGTCTGTGTAACTGCACTTGCCCCAACAGCCCTGCTAGAGGCTACCTGGGGCTACCTTTGTCTGTGTGTTGCAACAGCAACAAACCCCAAAATGTTTACGTAACACGCCGACAATGCAAAGAAACTCACCCAAAACATTCACCCACCCACTCACTCAGTCACTCACTCACTCACACACTCACTCATTCACACACTCACTCATTCATACACTCACTCACTCACTCACACACTCACTCACACACTCATACACTCACTCACTCATACACTCACTCACTCACACACTCACTCATTCATACACTCACTCACACTCACTCATACACTCACTCACTCACACACTCACTCATTCATACACTCACTCACTCACACACTCACTCATACACTCACTCACTCACACACTCATACACTCACTCACTCACACACTCACTCATACACTCACTCACTCACTCATACACTCACTCACTCATACACTCACTCACTCACACACTCACTCACTCACTCACTCATACACTCACTCACTCACACACTCACTCACTCATACACTCACTCACTCAGTCACTCACTCACTCACTCACTCAGTCACTCAGTCACTCAGTCACTCACTCACACACTCACTCACTCACTCAACCACTCAGTCACCCACTTAGTCACCCACTCACTCACTCACTCACCCACTCAATTAACCACTTAGTCAGCCACTCACTCACTCACCCACTCAGTTAACCACTTAGTCACCCACTCACTCACTCATTCACCTACTCACTCATTCACCCACTCACTCACCCACTCACTCACTCACTCACCCACTCACTCATTCACCCACTCACTCACCCACTCACTCACTCACTCACCCACTGACCCACTCAGTCACCCACTTAGTCACCCACTCACTCACTCATTCACCTACTCACTCATTCACCCACTCACTCACCCACTCACTCACTCACTCACTCACCCACTCACCCACTCAGTCACCCACTTAGTCACTCAGTCACCCACTACCCCACTCACTCACTCACACATTCACTCAATCATTCACCCACTCACCCACTCAGTCACCCACTACCCCACTCACTCACACATTCACTCACTCACTCATTCACCCACTCACTCACTCAGCCACTCACTCAGCCACTCACTCACTCATTCACTCACCCACTCAGTCACCCACTTAGTCATGCACTACCCCACTCACACACTCATTCACCCACTCACTCACCCACTCAGTCATCCACTTAGTCACCCACTCACTCACTCCTTCACGCACTCACTCATTCACCCACTCACTCCTTCATCCACTCACTCACTCACTCACCCACTCACTCACTCACCCGCTCACACGCCCACTGATTCACCCACACACCTGAACATTCACTCACTCTCCCACTCACTCACCCACTCACCCACTCACCCTCCCACTCACCCACTCACTCTCTCACCCACTCACTCACCCACTCACCCACTCATCCACTCACTCTCCCACTCACTCACCCACTCACCCTCCCACCCACCCACTCACTCTCTCACCCACTCACTCACCCACTCACCCACTCATCCACTCACTCACCCACTCACTCACCCACTCACCCACTCATCCACTCACTCTCCCACTCACTCACCCACTCACTCACCCACTCACTCTCTCATCCACTCACTCTTCCACTCACTCACCCACTCACTCACCCACTCACTCTTCCACTCACCTACTCACCCACTCACCCACTCACCCACTCACCCACTCATCCACTCACTCACTCACCCACTCACCTACTCACCCACTCACCCACTCACTCATCCACTCACTCATCCACTCACTCTCCCACTCACTCACCCACTCACTCACCCACTCACCCACTCACCCACTCATCCACTCATCCACTCACTCACCCACTCACTCTGCCACTCACTCACCCACTCACCCACTCACTCACCCACTCACCCACTCATCCACTCATCCACTCACCCACCCACTCACTCACCCACTCATCCACTCACTCACCCACTCACTCTGCCACTCACTCACCCACTCACCCACTCACTCACCCACTCACCCACTCACTCACCCACTCACTCTGCCACTCACTCACCCACTCACCCACTCACTCACCCACTCATCCACTCACTCACCCACTCACTCTGCCACTCACTCACCCACTCACCCACTCACTCACCCACTCACCCACTCATCCACTCACTCACCCACTCACTCACCCACTCACCTACTCATCCACTCACTCATCCACTCACTCTCTCACCCACTCACTCACCCACTCATCCACTCACTCACCCACTCACTCACCCACTCATCCACCCACTCACTCACCCACTCACTCTCCCACTCACTCTGCCACTCACTCTCTCACCCACTCACTCTGCCACTCACTCTCTCACCCACTCACTCACCCACTCACCCACTCATCCACTCACTCACCCACTCACTCACCCACTCACTCATCCACCCACTCACTCACCCACTCACTCACCCACTCATCCACTCACTCACCCACTCACTCTCTCACCCACTCACTCTCCCACTCACTCACCCACTCACTCACCCACTCATCCACTCACTCACCCACTCACTCTCTCACCCACTCACTCTCCCACTCACTCACCCACTCACTCACCCACTCATCCACTCACTCACCCACTCACTCTCTCACCCACTCACTCACCCACTCACTCACCCACTCACTCACCCACTCATCCACTCACTCACCCACTCACTCATCCACTCACTCACCCACTCACTCATCCACTCACTCTCTCACCCACTCACTCTCCCACTCACTCACCCACTCACTCACCCACTCACCCACTCATCCACTCACTCTCTCACCCACTCACTCTCCCACTCACTCACCCACTCACTCATCCACTCACTCTCTCACCCACTCACTCTCCCACTCACTCACCCACTCACTCACCCACTCACCCACTCATCCACTCACTCACCCACTCACTCATCCACTCACTCTCTCACCCACTCTCTCACCCACTCACTCACCCACTCACCCATGAGTCTCTGTGTGAGTCTCTGGGTCTCTGTGCGAGTCAGTGAGTTGGTGTGGCCATCAAACACGCCCTCCCGCCTTTGTCTCCCCAGGCACTCATTTGAGGCTGAGTCTACCTAGGGGAGGAGGCCCAGGACTAGCCATGAAAGTGCTAACCACTGCACCACCGCTCCCCACGCTAAGATTCTTCACGTTCTGCAGATGTAGATGCCACTGGTTCCTCACCTTCTACAGATGTAGATGCCACTGGTTCTTCACGTTCTGCAGATGTAGATGCCACTGGTTCTTCACGTTCTGTAGATGTAGATGCCACTGGTTCTTCACCTTCTACAGATGTAGATGCCACTGGTTCTTCACCTTCTACAGATGTAGATGCCACTGGTTCTTCAACTTCTGCAGATGTAGATGCCACTGGTTCTTCACCTTCTACAGATGTAGATGCCACTGGTTCTTCAACTTCTGCAGATGTAGATGCCACTGGTTCCTCACCTTCTACAGATGTAGATGCCACTGGTTCTTCACGTTCTGTAGATGTAGATGCCACTGGTTCCTCACCTTCTACAGATGTAGATGCCACTGGTTCTTCAACTTCTGCAGATGTAGATGCCACTGGTTCTTCACCTTCTACAGATGTAGATGCCACTGGTTCTTCACCTTCTACAGATGTAGATGCCACTGGTTCTTCACCTTCTACAGATGTAGATGCCACTGGTTCTTCACCTTCTACAGATGTAGATGCCACTGGTTCCTCACCTTCTACAGATGTAGATGCCACTGGTTCTTCACCTTCTACAGATGTAGATGCCACTGGTTCTTCACGTTCTGTAGATGTAGATGCCACTGGTTCTTCACCTTCTACAGATGTAGATGCCACTGGTTCCTCACCTTCTACAGATGTAGATGCCACTGGTTCTTCAACTTCTGCAGATGTAGATGCCACTGGTTCTTCACCTTCTACAGATGTAGATGCCACTGGTTCTTCACCTTCTACAGATGTAGATGCCACTGGTTCTTCAACTTCTGCAGATGTAGATGCCACTGGTTCTTCACGTTCTGTAGATGTAGATGCCACTGGTTCCTCACCTTCTACAGATGTAGATGCCACTGGTTCTTCAACTTCTGCAGATGTAGATGCCACTGGTTCTTCACCTTCTACAGATGTAGATGCCACTGGTTCTTCACCTTCTACAGATGTAGATGCCACTGGTTCTTCACCTTCTGCAGATGTAGATGCCACTGGTTCTTCACGTTCTGCAGATGTAGATGCCACTGGTTCTTCACGTTCTGCAGATGTAGATGCCACTGGTTCTTCACGTTCTGTAGATGTAGATGCCACTGGTTCTCCACGTTCTGCAGATGTAGATGCCACTGGTTCTTCACGTTCTGCAGATGTAGATGCCACTGGTTCTTCACGTTCTATAGATGTAGATGCCACTGGTTCTTCACGTTCTGCAGATGTAGATGCCACTGGTTCTTCACGTTCTATAGATGTAGATGCCACTGGTTCTTCACCTTCTTCAGATGTAGATGCCGCTGGTTCTTCACGTTCTACAGATGTAGATGCCGCTGGTTCTTCACGTTCTGCAGATGTAGATGCCACTGGTTCTTCACGTTCTGCAGATGTAGATGCCACTGGTTCTTCACGTTCTGCAGATGTAGATGCCACTGGTTCTTCACGTTCTACAGATGTAGATGCCACTGGTTCTTCACGTTCTGCAGATGTAGATGCCACTGGTTCTTCACGTTCTGCAGATGTAGATGCCACTGGTTCTTCACGTTCTGCAGATGTAGATGCCACTGGTTCTTCACGTTCTATAGATGCCACTGGTTCTTCACGTTCTGCAGATGTAGATGCCACTGGTTCTTCACGTTCTGTAGATGTAGATGCCACTGGTTCTTCACGTTCTGTAGATGCCACTGGTTCTTCACGTTCTGTAGATGCCACTGGTTCTTCACGTTCTGTAGATGTAGATGCCACTGGTTCTTCACGTTCTGTAGATGCCACTGGTTCTTCACGTTCTGTAGATGTAGATGCCACTGGTTCTTCACGTTCTGTAGATGCCACTGGTTCTTCACGTTCTGTAGATGTAGATGCCACTGGTTCTCCACGTTCTGTAGATGCCACTGGTTCTTCACGTTCTGTAGATGTAGATGCCACTGGTTCTTTATGTTCTATAGATGCCACTGGTTCTTCACGTTCTGTAGATGTAGATGCCACTGGTTCTCCAGGTTCTGTAGATGCCACTGGTTCTTCACGTTCTATAGATGCCACTGGTTCTTCACGTTCTGTAGATGTAGATGCCACTGGTTCTCCACGTTCTGTAGATGCCACTGGTTCTTTATGTTCTATAGATGCCACTGGTTCTTCACGTTCTGTAGATGTAGATGCCACTGGTTCTCCAGGTTCTGTAGATGCCACTGGTTCTTCACGTTCTATAGATGCCACTGGTTCTTCACGTTCTGTAGATGTAGATGCCACTGGTTCTCCAGGTTCTGTAGATGCCACTGGTTCTTTATGTTCTATAGATGCCACTGGTTCTTCACGTTCTACAGATGTAGATGCCACTGGTTCTTCACGTTCTGTAGATGCCACTGGTTCTTCACGTTCTACAGATGTAGATGCCACTGGTTCTCCAGGTTCTGTAGATGCCACTGGTTCTTCACGTTCTGTAGATGTAGATGCCACTGGTTCTCCAGGTTCTGTAGATGCCACTGGTTCTTCACGTTCTGTAGATGTAGATGCCACTGGTTCTCCAGGTTCTGTAGATGCCACTGGTTCTTTATGTTCTATAGATGCCACTGGTTCTTCACGTTCTGTAGATGTAGATGCCACTGGTTCTCCAGGTTCTGTAGATGCCACTGGTTCTTCACGTTCTGTAGATGTAGATGCCACTGGTTCTCCAGGTTCTGTAGATGCCACTGGTTCTTTATGTTCTATAGATGCCACTGGTTCTTCACGTTCTGTAGATGTAGATGCCACTGGTTCTCCAGGTTCTGTAGATGCCACTGGTTCTTCACGTTCTGTAGATGTAGATGCCACTGGTTCTCCAGGTTCTGTAGATGCCACTGGTTCTTTATGTTCTATAGATGCCACTGGTTCTTCACGTTCTGTAGATGTAGATGCCACTGGTTCTCCAGGTTCTGTAGATGCCACTGGTTCTTCACGTTCTGTAGATGTAGATGCCACTGGTTCTCCAGGTTCTGTAGATGCCACTGGTTCTTTATGTTCTATAGATGCCACTGGTTCTTCACGTTCTGTAGATGTAGATGCCACTGGTTCTCCAGGTTCTGTAGATGCCACTGGTTCTTCACGTTCTGTAGATGTAGATGCCACTGGTTCTCCAGGTTCTGTAGATGCCACTGGTTCTTTATGTTCTATAGATGCCACTGGTTCTTCACGTTCTGTAGATGTAGATGCCACTGGTTCTCCAGGTTCTGTAGATGCCACTGGTTCTTCACGTTCTGTAGATGTAGATGCCACTGGTTCTCCAGGTTCTGTAGATGCCACTGGTTCTTTATGTTCTATAGATGCCACTGGTTCTTCACGTTCTGTAGATGTAGATGCCACTGGTTCTCCAGGTTCTGTAGATGCCACTGGTTCTTCACGTTCTGTAGATGTAGATGCCACTGGTTCTCCAGGTTCTGTAGATGCCACTGGTTCTTTATGTTCTATAGATGCCACTGGTTCTTCACGTTCTGTAGATGTAGATGCCACTGGTTCTCCAGGTTCTGTAGATGCCACTGGTTCTTCACGTTCTTTAGATGTAGATGCCACTGGTTCTCCAGGTTCTGTAGATGCCACTGGTTCTTTATGTTCTATAGATGCCACTGGTTCTTCACGTTCTGTAGATGTAGATGCCACTGGTTCTCCAGGTTCTGTAGATGCCACTGGTTCTTCACGTTCTGTAGATGTAGATGCCACTGGTTATTTGATTTCTTATTACAGATAAATCCACTTTTTCCACCCCCCTTGCGTCACCCAATAATGGTATGACCCAGACCACGCCCACCGGCTTGGCACCGACCAATAGCATCGCGGGCATCGTCTCCCCCCCCCACCCATCGTCACGCATGGACGCTTCTGATTGGTTGACGCGCGGTGAGTGGGGCGGGGGGGGCGTGTTTGGGTTGTACCAAGTGGAACCGAATGTCTGAGGGGTGTTTGGAGCGAGCCTATATAAGAGTGGAGCGTGCGCATTACGTTCAGTTCACACTTGTCCGTCGTTCCGGGTCTCGTACCTCGTCAAAGTTTGGATTTTACGCGGAGAGAGAGAGGCGGGGGGTGAGTGACGCGACGCACGCGGTGAGTGACTGATCCAGGGGTGAGACAGACACACACAGACACAGACACACACAGACACACACATACAGACACACACACAGACACACACAGACACACAGACAGACACACATACAGACACACACACAGACAGACACACATACAGACACACACACACAGACACACAGACAGACACACATACAGACACACACTGACACACAGACAGACACACACATACAGACACACACACACACAGACACACACACACACAGATAGATACACACACAGACACACACACACAGACACACACTCACACACACACACAGACAGACACACATACAAACACAGACACACACACA
Organism: Lampetra planeri; assembly: GCF_965212315.1. NCBI lineage: Eukaryota > Metazoa > Chordata > Hyperoartia > Petromyzontiformes > Petromyzontidae > Lampetra > Lampetra planeri. Next base: position 14,865 of record NW_027615115.1, on the reverse strand, counting down.
CAGACACACACACACAGATAGATAGACACACAGACACACACAGACACACACACACACAGACACACACAGACACACACACAGACACACACACACACACTGACACACACACAGACACACACACACTCACACACACAGACACAGACACACACACACACAGACACACACACAGACACACACACACAGACAGACACACACAGACGCACACTCACACACACACTGACACACAGACAGACACACATACAAACACAGACACACACACAGACACACACACACAGATAGATAGACACACAGACACACACAGACACACAGACACAGACACACACACACAGACACACACACAGACACACACACACAGACACACACACAGACACACACACACTCACACACACACACTGACACACACACAGACAGACACACACACACACACAGAGACACACACACACACAGACACACACACAGACAGACACACACACACACAGAGACACACACAGACAGACACACACACACAGACACACACACACAGACACACACAGACAGACACACACACACAGACACAGACACACACACACACAGAGACACACACAGACACACACACCACACAGACACACACAGACACAGACACACACACAGACACACACACTGACACACACAAACCACACGTTCACACACGCCCACGTACAGTGCAATCGTACTGCGTGCTTTACGATGCCCACGTCACACAGACACAGACAAAGCTCCCCCAGGTAGCCTCTAGCAGGGCTGTAGGGGCAAGTGCAGTTGCACAGACACAGACAAAGCTCCCCCAGGTAGCCTCTAGCAGGGCTGTAGGGGCAAGTGCAGTCACACAGACACAGACAAAGCTCCCCCAGGTAGCCTCTAACAGGGCTGTAGGGGCAAGTGCAGTTGCACAAACACATACAAAGCTCCCCCAGGTAGCCTCTAGCAGGGCTGTAGGGGCAAGTGCAGTAACACAGACACAGGCAAAGCTCCCCCAGGTAGCCTCTAGCAGGGCTGTGGGGGCAAGTGCAGTTACACAGACACAGGCAAAGCTCCCCCAGGTAGCCTCTATCAGGGCTGTAGGGGCAAGTGCAGCTGCACATACACAGACAAAGCTCCCCCAGGTAGCCTCCAGCAGGGCTGTAGGGGCAAGTGCAGTTGCACACTGACACAGACAAAGCTACCCCAGGTAGCCTCTAGCTGGGCTGTAGGGGCAAGTGTTAGCGAACAGCGCCTATGGCACTGTGGCACACACAGAGGGGATGGGTGACCACCACCACTACACCACCAACACCACCACTACACCACAACCAACACTACACCACCACCACTACACCACCACCTCCACTACACCACCAACACCACCACTACACCACAACCACCACTACACCACCACCACTACACCACAACCAACACTACACCACCAACACCACCACTACACCACAACCAACACTACGCCACCACCACTACACCACCAACACCACCACTACACCACAACCAACACTACACCACCAACACCACCACTACACCACAACCAACACTACACCACCACCACTACACCACCAACACCACCACTACACCACAACCAACACTACACCACCAACACCACCACTACACCACAACCAACACTACACCACCAACACCACCACTACACCACAACCACCACTACACCACCACCACTACACCACAACCACCACTACACCACCACCACTACACCACAACCAACACTACACCACCACCACTACACCACAACCAACACTACACCACCACTACACCACAACCACACCGCCACCACCACTACACCACAACCAACACTACACCACCACCACTACACCACAACCAACACTACACCACCACCACTACACCACAACCAACACTACACCACCACCACTACACCACAACCACCACTACACCACCACCACTACACCACAACCACACCGCCACCACCACTACCACCAGGTACTCATTTTAGGCTGAGTCGACCTAGGGGAGGCCCAGGACCGGTTCAGAGACTCACCACACAGACTCACCACGCAGACTCACCACGCAGACTCACCACACAGAGACCCACAGACTCACCACACAGACTCACCACACAGACTCACCACACAGAGACCCACAGACTCACCACACAGAGACACACAGACTCACCACACAGACTCACCACACAGAGACCCACAGACTCACCACACAGACTCACCACACAGACTCACCACACAGACTCACCACACAGAGACCCACAGACTCACCACACAGACTCACCACACAGAGACCCACAGACTCACCACACAGACTCACCACACAGACTCACCACACAGACTCACCACACAGACTCACCACACAGACTCACCACACAGCCTCACCACAC
>NW_027615115.1:7500-10000 GCF_965212315.1 Lampetra planeri | reverse complement strand
CCATCACCACCACCAGCCACCATCACCACCACCATCCAACCACCACCACCTCCACCCACCACCACACTCTCACCACCACCATCACCACACTCCACCACCATACTCCACACCACCACCATCACCATCATCCACCACCACCAGCTCACAACCTCACACCACCACCACCACCACTCACCACCAACTACCATCACCACCACCACCACCATCACCACCACCACCACCACCACCATCACCACCACCGATCCACCATCAATCATCCACTCATAACTACAGCACCACCATCACCTCTCCACCACCATCATCCACCATCATCAACCACCTCCACCACCACCACCACCATCCACAATCACCACCACCTAAAACCACCATCAACTACTCATCATCATACACCAACTCACCCTCACCACCACCATCACCTCAGAATCACCACCATCCTCCACATCACCACCAGCTCCACCATGCACCACCATCACCACACCATCACCATACCACCATCAACTACATCACATCAGCTCACCATCAACCATCACACCACCACCATCACCACCATCACCACACATCACCACCTGTCACCACCACCACATCACAACACCGACCACCTACCTCACTCACCTCAACCACCTCATCACTCACAAACAACAGCACCACGATCAACCATCACCACGCATCACCTGCACCATCACCATCAGACTACCAACATCACATGCTCACCTCACCATCTCACCACCATCACACCTCACTCCACCACCATCAACCACCATCTCCATCCTCCACCACCATCACCACATCACCACCATCACCACTGCATCACCACCATCCATCAAATCATACACACCATCACCACCAACACATCACCATCCACCACCATCACCTCCAGCACCACCACCACACCACCACCAGCACCACCACCACCCTCACATCTCCACCACCACCATCACCATCACCACCTCCCAATCCACCATCATCACCACCACCCACACATCACACCACCCATCACCACCTCACCACCACCACCTACCATCACCATCACCACCCATCCACCATCACCACCACCACCATCACCTCCACCACCACCACCACCATCACCACCACCACCACCACCATCACCACACACCATCACCACCATCACCATCAACCATCACCACCACCACCATCACCACCACGCTCACACCACCTCCACCACACCAACCACTCACCATCACCACCATCCTACCACCACCACTCACCACCACCATCACCACCACCACCATCACCACCACCTCCACCACCACCACCACCACCAGCACAACCTCCATCCACCATCATCACACCATCCACCATCACCTCCAACCATCACCACCTCCATCACCACACCACCATCACCTCACCTCCACCACCACCACCACCATCACCACCACCAGCACCACCACCACCACCACCTGCACCATCACCACCTCCATCACCAAACAAAATCGAACATCATCACCAATCACCAATCACCTCCTCCATCACCAACCTCTCCAACCACCACCACCATCACCTCGATCACCACCACCATCACCACCATCCCACCACCATCACCATCACCACCACCAGCACACACCACCATCACACCACCTCCACCACACCTCCACCACATCACCTCCACCACCACCACCACCATCACCACCACCATCACCACCACCATCACCACCACATCACACCACCACCACCACCATCCATCACCACCTCACCACCACCACCACCATCACCTCACCACACCATCACCACCACCATCACCACCACCACCACCATCACCACACCATCACCACCACCACCATCACCACCACCATCACCACCACCATCACCACCACCATCACCACCACCACCATCACCATCACCACCACCATCACCACCATCACCACCACCATCACCATCACCACCACCATCACCACCACCACCATCACCACCACCTCCACCACCACCACCACCACCATCACCACCACCATCACCACCACCACACCACCATCACCACCACCATCAGCCATCACCACCACCATCACCACCACCACCATCCACCAACCTCCACCACCACCACCACCACCATCACCACCACCATCACCACCATCACCACCACCATCACCATCACCACCACCATCACCACCACCACCATCTCCATCACCACCACCATCACCACCACCATCACCACCACCTCCACCACCACCACCATCACCATCACCACCACCACCATCACCACCACCACCACCATCACCACCACCACCACCACACCACCATCACCACCACCATCACCACCACCACCATCACCACCACCACCACCATCACCACTACCACCACCACCATCACCACCTCCACCACCACCACCACCACCATCCACCATCACCACCATCACCACCACCACCACACCACCACCACCACCATCACCACCACCACAACCACCATCACCACCTCCACCACCACCATCACCACCATCACCACCACCACCATCACCACCACCACCACCATCACCACCACCATCACCACC
>NW_027615115.1:0-2500 GCF_965212315.1 Lampetra planeri | reverse complement strand
GCCGGTCAGTCAGTCAGTCAGTTAGTTAGTCACTCAGTCACTCAGTCAGTTAGTCACTCAGTCAGTCACACACTCACTCACTCAGTCACTCACTCACTCAGTCACTCACACACTCACTCACTCACTCAGTCACTCACTCACTCAGTCACTCATACACTCACTCACTCACTCGAGCCCTCGACGCGACCTTCAGCGACTTTGGGCGCGAGAGGGACAGACTTGGCATCCCTGCCGGTCAGTCAGTCAGTCAGTTAGTTAGTTAGTCACTCAGTCAGTTAGTCACTCAGTCACTCAGTCAGTCACTCACTCACACACTCACTCACTCAGTCACTCACTCACTCAGTCACTCACACACTCACTCACTCACTCGAGCCCTCGACGCGACCTTCAGCGACTTTGGGCGCGAGAGAGACAGACTTGGGATTCCTGCCGGTCAGTCAGTTAGTCAGTTAGTTAGTCACTCAGTCACTCAGTCAGTTAGTCAGTCAGTTACTCATACACTCAGTCAGTCACTCAGTCAGTCAGTCACTCACTCAGTCACTCACTCACACACTCACTCACTCAGTCACTCATACACTCACTCACTCACTCGAGCCCTCGACGCGACCTTCAGCGACTTTGGGCGCGAGAGGGACAGACTTGGCATCCCTGCCGGTCAGTCAGTTAGTCAGTTAGTTAGTCACTCAGTCGGTTAGTCACTTAGTCACTCAGTCAGTCACTCACTCAGTCACTCACTCACACACTCACTCACTCAGTCACTCACTCACTCAGTCAGCAAAGACGTCGTGTCGCGAGCCCTCGACGCGACCTTCAGCGACTTTGGGCGCGAGAGGGACCGACTTGGCATCCCTGCCGGTCAGTCAGTCAGTCAGTTAGTTAGTCACTCAGTCACTCAGTCAGTTAGTCAGTCAGTTACTCATACACTCAGTCAGTCAGTCAGTCACTCACTCAGTCACTCACTCACACAATCACTCACCTCACTCAGTCACTCATACACTCACTCACTCACTCGAGCCCTCGACGCGACCTTCAGCGACTTTGGGCGCGAGAGGGACAGACTTGGCATCCCTGCCGGTCAGTCAGTTAGTCAGTTAGTTAGTCACTCAGTCGGTTAGTCACTTAGTCACTCAGTCAGTCACTCACTCAGTCACTCACTCACACACTCACTCACTCAGTCACTCACTCACTCAGTCAGCAAAGACGTCGTGTCGCGAGCCCTCGACGCGACCTTCAGCGACTTTGGGCGCGAGAGGGACAGACTTGGGATTCCTGCCGGTCAGTCAGTCAGTCAGTTAGTTAGTCACTCAGTCACTCAGTCAGTTAGTCAGTCAGTTACTCATACACTCAGTCAGTCAGTCAGTCACTCACTCAGTCACTCACTCACACAATCACTCACTCACTCAGTCACTCATACACTCACTCACTCACTCGAGCCCTCGACGCGACCTTCAGCGACTTTGGGCGCGAGAGGGACAGACTTGGCATCCCTGCCGGTCAGTCAGTTAGTCAGTTAGTTAGTCACTCAGTCGGTTAGTCACTTAGTCACTCAGTCAGTCACTCACTCAGTCACTCACTCACACACTCACTCACTCAGTCACTCACTCACTCAGTCAGCAAAGACGTCGTGTCGCGAGCCCTCGACGCGACCCTTCAGCGACTTTGGGCGCGAGAGGGACAGACTTGGGATTCCTGCCGGTCAGTCAGTCAGTCAGTTAGTTAGTCACTCAGTCACTCAGTCAGTTAGTCAGTCAGTTACTCATACACTCAGTCAGTCAGTCAGTCACTCACTCAGTCACTCACTCACACAATCACTCACTCACTCAGTCACTCATACACTCACTCACTCACTCGAGCCCTCGACGCGACCTTCAGCGACTTTGGGCGCGAGAGGGACAGACTTGGCATCCCTGCCGGTCAGTCAGTTAGTCAGTTAGTTAGTCACTCAGTCGGTTAGTCACTTAGTCACTCAGTCAGTCACTCACTCAGTCACTCACTCACACACTCACTCACTCAGTCACTCACTCACTCAGTCAGCAAAGACGTCGTGTCGCGAGCCCTCGACGCGACCTTCAGCGACTTTGGGCGCGAGAGGGACAGACTTGGGATTCCTGCCGGTCAGTCAGTCAGTCAGTTAGTTAGTTAGTCACTCAGTCAGTTAGTCACTCAGTCACTCAGTCAGTCACTCACTCAGTCACTCACTCACACACTCACTCACTCAGTCACTCACTCACTCAGTCAGCAAAGACGTCGTGTCGCGAGCCCTCGACGCGACCTTCAGCGACTTTGGGCGCGAGAGGGACAGACTTGGGATTCCTGCCGGTCAGTCAGTTAGTCAGTTAGTTAGTCACTCAGTCGGTCAGTCAGTCAGTCAGTTAGTTAGTCACTCAGTCACTCAGTCAGTTAGTCAGTCAGTTACTCATACACTCAGTCAGTCACTCAGTCAGTCAGTCACTCACTCAGTCTCACTCACCCACTCACTCACCCACTCACTCAGTCACTC
>NW_027615114.1:17500-88844 GCF_965212315.1 Lampetra planeri | reverse complement strand
TAAAATATTTTTTATTTTCTTTGAACCGATCGACATGACTTTACAGAAAGACCCAATGAATAGCGATATTCAACATTTAAGCCTCACCTGAATAATGGTGTTAGGTACAAGGCAACCAAAAATAGACATCAAAATTGAAATAAGCATCGTGCTGTATGTCAAAAAAACCATCTTAAATTAACGCGTAATAACCCGATACACAAAACACTCCTAGACAATAGTAGCATAAATACTGTAAGTACAGTATTTATGCTACTATTGATCCAAAGCGGGTGTGTGTACACGTGTGTTTGTGTGTACACGTGTGTTTGTCTGTGGGGAGCAGTAGTGTAGCGGTGAGCGCGCTGCACTATAAACCCGATTCCCACTCACGGCCAACACCAGGTTGACGATAATCTTAACCGGTCCCGGGCCTCGCCTAGGTCGACTCAGCCTCAAATGAGTACCTGGTGTGGTGTGTAAACATCGCCACTGGGGAGACAAAGGCGGTCGGGCGTGGTGCTGGCCACCCGCCCCCTCGTGTACCGTGCGGGCCCTCATAGGTGCTCGCTAACAGCACTTGCCCCCAGAGTCTGTTGATAGCTATACGGCGGGGGGGGGGGGGATTAGCACTTAATAATAATTATTTAATTTGATATAGCGTCATTTATGCAATTCCATCCCACAACTCTGCACATCAATAATCCAGTCCCTTACGCAGACGATACAAAAACAAAAGCATAACTACTTAGCAAATAAATACAAAATAACGAGAAAAAGATTATTACAGAGAAAATCAATTAAAATTCATTCATCTCGTCGGTCTTCATACCCCCTGACCACGATCCCAACATTTCGCCGGATTTTGGAGAACTCTAACTGGAAGCGTGGTGGAGTGGCCAAAAACGGTACAAGCCAGTTGGACGAACACATTCCTGCGGAGGGAGCTGGTAGGAACGTTGGGTTGCTCGGTCAATGGCCAGGGTCAACGGCGGCGTGGTGTATTCCGCAAATATGCCCAACTGTGAGGGCGGGCACAAGCCGGCGTGAGTAGGTTAAACGTTGAGTTTTATAAGGGCACCACGGGGTGACCAGCCCCTCCCCACCCAGCCCCTCCCCACCCAGCCCCACCCTCCCCACCCAGCCCCTCCCTCCCCACCCAGCCCCTCCCTGCACGACGGACGGACGGACACAATAAACCCCTGTGGGCTGGTGTAACCAGGAGGTTCCTACCAGTACAATGTGAATGCTATAATATAAACGCCTACGTGCTAGCGTATGCCTGGACAAATAAAGAAGCCATTAGCTCACATGTGAATAAGTTACTTGATTTAATTTGTCGCATGTGCAGCAGGAAGAGTGTTCCAGACCGTGGGCGCTGCACAATCGATTTGTGTCGAATTTTCGGGGTGGACAGCAAACCTCGCTTGAAGCAGAGCGGGGACCGCGAGGTGGGGGGATAAACCGAAATGAGAGCGGCAAGACAGGCAGGGGGGCGAGCCCATGAAGAATTCAAACAACAGTAGGTGCAATATTCGTTGGGTCTTTCGGTAAAAGTCACGTAGACAACAGTAGGTGCAATATTCGTTGGGTCTTTCGGTTAAAGTCACGTAGACAACAGTAGGTGCAATATTCGTTGGGTCTTTCGGTAGAAGTCACGTAGACAACAGTAGGTGCAATATTCGTTGGGTCTTTCGGTAGAAGTCACGTAGACAACAGTAGGTGCAATATTCGTTGGGTCTTTCGCTAGAAGTCACGTAGACAACAGTAGGTGCAATATTCGTTGGGTCTTTCGGTAAAAGTCACGTAGACAACAGTAGGTGCAATATTCGTTGGGTCTTTCGGTAGAAGTGACGTAGACAACAGTAGGTGCAATATTCGTTGGGTCTTTCGGTAGAAGTCACGTAGACAACAGTAGGTGCAATATTCGTTGGGTCTTTCGGTAAAAGTCACGTAGACAACAGTAGGTGCAATATTCGTTGGGTCTTTCGGTAAAAGTCACGTAGACAACAGTAGGTGCAATATTCGTTGGGTCTTTCGGTCAAAGTCACGTAGACAACAGTAGGTGCAATATTCGTTGGGTCTTTCGGTAGAAGTCACGTAGACAACAGTAGGTGCAATATTCGTTGGGTCTTTCGGTAGAAGTCACGTAGACAACAGTAGGTGCAATATTCGTTGGGTCTTTCGGTAAAAGTCACGTAGATCGGTTCAAAGAAAATAACAAAAAAATCTACGACGTTTCGATTGCAACGCCAGCGATCGTCATCAGGAAAAGGGGGTTATAGCCTCTAAAGGCTTTGAACCTGTCAACGTGAATTCTAGATTTGAAGCTTTTGTGACTGCAAGGATTCATACTCTTAGGTTTTTCCTCTCTTTTAGCCCCGCCCCCCCCTAACACGTTCCACTCATTGGCTTCCACATTCAGATAAGCCCCTCCCCCTTCCCTCCCCCCTTAAACTTGTATTTAAGAGCTTGATTCTTGGGATTTTGTCTCACTTGAGACAGTAAATTTAGCTGTGACGGTCCCACCCGATGACAGAGACTTGTGTTGCCTCCGAAACGTCGTGGTTTTTATTATTTTATTTCTATTATTATTCCCATTATACATTTTATTATTTATTTTTTACCTATCCACGTGACTTTACCGAAAGACCCAACGAATATGAATTCCTGCAGTCACGAAAGCTTTAAGTCAAGAAGTAAGTGCAATCTTGAAAGTGATTCTAGACTGACTAGTTAGCCAGTGGAGGGATCGTCAGATGGGTGTAATATGATGACGCTTACAGGTATGAGTGAGCACTCTTGCAGCTGCATTTTTGCACATATTGTACAGTGAGGGAAAAAATTATTTGATCCCCTGCTGATTTTGTACGTTTGCCCACTGACAAAGAAATGATCAGTCTATAATTTTAATGCTAGGGTTATTTGAACAGTGAGAGACAGAATAACAACAACAAAAATCCAGAAAAACACATGTCAAAAATGTTATAAATGGATTTGCATTTTAATGAGGGAAATAAGTATTTGACCCCTCTGCAAAACATGACTTAGTACTTGGTGGCAAAACCCTTGTTGGCAATCACAGAGGTCAGACGTTTCTTGTAGTGGTGGAGAGTTTGTAATCTGATTGATTGATTGCTTCTGTGAACAGGTGTCTTTTATACAGGTAACAAGCTGAGATTAGGAGCACTCCCTTTAAGAGTGTGCTCCTAATCTCGGATTGTTACCTGTATAAAAGACACCTAGGAGCCAGAAATCTTTCTGATTGAGAGGGGGTCAAATACTTATTTCCCTCATTAAAATGCAAATCAATTTATAACATTTTTGACATGCGTTTTTCTGGATTTTGTTGTTGTTACTCTGTCTCTCACTGTTCAAATAAACCTACCATTACAATTATAGACTGATCATTTCTTTGTCAGTGGGCAAACGTATAAAATCAGCAGGGGATCAAATACTTTTTTTCCCTCACTGTACTTGTTGGAAGAGAAACAAGGGAAGACCGTAGGTCAGAGAATTGCAATAGTCTCGCCTGGAGGCAACCAATGCACGAGTTATTGTTTCTGCAGCCGTATCGGAGGGACAGTTAAGGATACGAGAAACCTTACGGAGATGAAAATAAGCAAAGTTCAAAGTTCATTTATTAGGTGTAGCCCTGTGAGCCATTCGGTTCTTGAATCGGGTGCAATCGCAGCAAACAAAAAACAAAAAAATGAACAAGAAAACATCTTAAAGTGACTATGTGCAAACAGAAAATCCAAGAAAAGACAGCAAAATATTGCAGAAAAATCACCGTACACCAACCCTGTGCAAATATCCCAGTGGGATGCAAGTCAAACAACAACCACAATACAACTTAGATTAAGGCCATCAGTCTAACTCTGTACTACAACAAACAAACATGGCCAAACCAAATTTTGTTTTCAAAAATCACCAAAATAAAGCCACAAAAGCAATGAAACAGTGATCATAGGAACTGTAACCGAATTTTCACAATAAACGACGTCAACAACATGTACCACCAAACTCTACAGCCATAGCTGGCTGCATGAGTCACTCCACAACAGTAGGGGCATCAGTCGGAGTGTCAACATTTTTCAATGCACCTTTAAGATCAGCACACTAAATCAAACACAGATCATACTTTGCAGCAATCATCCGGAGCGAAACATTGTATTTTAGGCCACTAAATTGCAGTGGCAGCTCTGGGTGTACAACTCCTCTAGAGCAGTTTTGAGTGAAGATCTCACAGGTAGTGATTCAAGTTGCAGTCTTGCACATGAGGCAATGTGGGAAGAAAAGGAGAGGTGACAGTTGAGAATGAAACCAAGAATCCGATGCTTAGAGGCACGCGATTTTTTTCCCCAACTAAGAGAACTTCAGTTTTAGCGTTATTCATTTGAAGAGAATTTGCCGTAAGCCGGTTAGCAACTGCGGTCAGACAGGAAGACGGGGTGGAAGTTGGATGTACGTCAGGTTGACCGAAACTGATATGAATGTGTATCATCTGCATATAAAATGGGCACTGTATACCAAAACTTGAGATGAGTTTGTCTAAATGAAGAGGACCTAGAATAGAGCCTTGTGGAACAGCATAGAGTAGAGGTTTGTTCGAGGAAGAAATACCGTTGATCACGACGTGATAAAGACTGATCAAGTGTCAAATGCAGAAGATGAATCTAGGAGAACGAGGTAAGAAAGAGATCCAGAGTCAGCGGACAGGACAAGATCGTTAGAGGATGGCTGCTTGCGTTGTGGCCGAAACGTCGTGAGAATTGTATTATTTTATTATGTTTTATTTTTATTATTTTATTATCTCCCTTCTACGTGACTTTACCGAAATAACCAAGAAGATAGAAACAAGAAGTAAAAGAATTTCAGTTGAGTGATTTTTCCGAAAACCTGACTGAACCTGATCATAGAGTTATGCGGAAGATAATTAATTAAACGATTGCATATGTAGTGGTGGTATTGACGTGCGCCGACTGTGACAGTGATGGATCACGGGGCGGCGCGGGGTGCGGGGTTGGGCACGCGTTGTGGGCGTGGTGTGGACGCGCGCGCCGGGAGTGACAGATGACGAGGCGGCGCGGAGTGAGTGGTGGGGCACGATGAGATGTGGGAAAAGAGGATCGTAGCCGGCACCCGGTGATTGGTCGAATAAGTGGGTGCTCGCAGCGACGTCCGCAGGTGGGGTATAAAGGGGGACGCGCGAGAGCACTCGGGGAGAGTTACCCAGTTGAAGACCCGAAGACGGAGCTGAAGACCTAGTGAAGCCGAGTAGCTCAGTGGCGTTAGTCGCCGAGTAGCTAAGTGGATGTTGGTCATCCGAGTAGCTCAGTGGCGTTAGTCGCCAAGTAGCTAAGAGGATGTTGGTCATCCGAGTAGCTCAGTGGGCGTTAGTCGCCAAGTAGCTAAGTGGGTGTTTGTCACCCGAGTACTAAGTGGATGTTGGTCATCCGAGTAACTCAGTGGGCGTTAGTCGCCAAGTAGCTAAGTGGGTGTTTGTCACCCGAGTACTAAGTGGATGTTGGTCATCCGAGTAACTCAGTGGGCGTTAGTCGCCAAGTAGCGAAGTGGGTGTTTGTCACCCGAGATACAAAGTAGGTGTTAGTCACCTGTAACCAAGTTTGATAAAATAAAGAGTGTGTTACCCGTGAAGTCGTCTCCCGTGGAGTTACTACATTACAACTGGCGTCAGAAGTAAACCTGTCTTCAAGAAGTATGGACACAAGGAAGACTACCCGTACCCACGAGCGAGGTCGGGATGACGACTGCGTACCGGGGACACCGACCTCGGGAGTAGAGGACGAGGAGTTGCCGCCGATGCAGCACTTCGCGGTGATGGCCGACGCTCCGCTTGCCTCCGACACCGGCCTCCAGGACGCGCACGCCCGCTTGGCGGAGTTGCTACTCGCCGCCGCCGCTGTCTTGGCCGACATCTCCGTTCCGGCGAGCGGAAAAACGGCTGCGGGGGTCGTGGAGGAAGCGACGGTGGAGGATTCCCGCCAAAGGGCGCTTCGCGCCAAAAGCCTGGAAGTTGCCGCCGTTTTTGGGGGGCCGCCACCGATTGGCGGGAAAGACGGACGCCACGTGGCCGGACACCTCCGCGCAGCGCAGCCCACGTCATCGGCGCGCGCCGGAGCCCTCCATTTTGCGCCTGACAACCGAGCCGACATTTTACACAACTCCAGCGGAGCGCGGGAAAATCTCTCCGACGTCGACGACGATCGGGTCCTCCAGCAAAGATTGCCCGCGCTGTCGGCGTTCAAGGCGGATGGGGGCGACTGGGGAGCCTTCCAACGAAGGTTCCTCGCTCATCAGGAGATGTCGGGGTGGTCCGACACCACTGCCCTGCGTGCGTTGCCAGCGATGCTTGACGACGACGCGCTTGCAGCCTTCACATCTGCTGCAAGGTCGTCCCGCTCTACGCTCCAGGCCGCACTACACCTGATGGCGAAGGTGTTCGGGCCGCCCTCCACGTGCCGCCACCAGTTCTACGATCGGCGGAAGGTGGCTGGGGAAACGACGCTAGCCTACCGCACGGCACTGCTCGCCTTGGCGGACGCGGCTTTTCCCCGCATGGATAAGGAGGGGAAGGACGCCATGGTGACGGAGCAGCTGCTGGTGTTGGCCCACGAGTTGGGGGTCCCCATCAACGTGGCAGACGAGATGGAGATCTGCTCCCTGGCGATCGCCACGAGCATTCACGCGTACGAGGTCCTCAAACGCAAGCCGGGGGTCGTCTGCAAATGGCCGGGGAATGCGGCACTGGCCGCCACGATCGCCGAACCTCAGCCAGCTGCGGTGCAGGAGCGGGCCTTCGCTGCACCGTGTCCGGGGGAGTGGAGAACGGGAGGTCGTTCGCCCACACGTTCGCCCCGCAAGCTGGAGCAACCGAAACCTACGACGTCCGTCGTCTGCTACAACTGCGGCCTTCGGGGTCACGTCGCAGCCGGGTGCCGGGCCCCGCGTCCGCGCATCGCAGGACCACGTCGGGACGACGACCAGGGCCACAAGTCGTCCCAACAAAACCCGGCAAGTCGCGGCACCTCACACGTTCGGTCCACAAACACGGCACATTCGGGTCGCCGCTTCGCGGTGGGGGGTTCGCGGCTGGGTGCCGGGGGTTCAATTCGGCGGGGGGGGTCCGTACGCGGCCCGCAAGCAGTCGAGTGGTCCGAATTGGCCCACAGGATCGTGGCTGCGTCAGCCGGGTCGTCCGTGGTAACGGGGTTCATTGACGGGGTTGAGGTCCGGGTGCTTGTTGACACGGGTGCGTCGGCCACCATCATCTCGGACCTTATTTATAACATCCTTCCCGTCCAAAGTAGACCCCTTCTGCCGGTAGATGTGCCATTTTATGCGGCGAATGGGGGATCCCTGGGGATCATCGGCCAGATTCGGGCGACTATTTGCATTGGGGACATTAAATTAGCGGGCCCTATTTTTGTATCATCATCGCTGGCCGTTCCCTGTTTGCTAGGTACGGACTTTTTGTCAAAAATGCCCATCAAAATTCTTATTGATCAGGCCTGCATAGAGCTTCCGTCAGGTCGGCGGGTTGCCTTCTTGTCAAGCCCTATCAAAGTGCGCACGGTTTGTGCGACGGTGCAGGCGCTGGCGACTCACACTGTACGGGTACCCCCGGGATCGCAAATGTTAGTACCCCTTCGGTTCAGGAAGCCACTCGAGGTGGGTGCGGAGGCACAGGGGGTGCTGTTGGGGCCGTCAAACAGAGCCAGTAAGGGCCTCGACTTAGCGGTTGCTCAAACCATGGTGAGAGGGGACAGTGAGCCGTTCGTAATGGTCCTGAATACGGGGTCGCGGCCGGCCGTAATTGCGCAGGGAACGGTGCTGGCTCACGCCGCGCCGCTGCCCGTTGAGGAACGGCTCGTGGCTCAAGCTGATTTTACTGTCGAGTCGCATCCTCAAAGTGATGAGGGGACTGAGTGGTTGGACTCGCTGTGTGCGGGTTCTGCTAACTTGTCCGGGGTGCAATTGGGAGCATTGAGGGGTTTGCTCATCGAGTTTGCTGACGTGTTCAGCAAACATAAGTACGATATCGGCTGCACTGACCTGTTGCGCCACCACATAGCTACAGGGGACGCGGCCCCTATTCGTCAGAATCCTTTCCGGCTCAGCCCGGCCGAGAAGGAACATGTGCAATCGGCGGTTAATGATATGTTGGCGGCTGATATCATTTCGCCCTCTTCTAGTCCGTGGGGTGCTCCTATTGTCCTAGTAAAGAAACAGGACGGGTCCTTGCGATTTTGTGTCGATTTCCGCCGCTTAAACAAAATCTCGATGGCGGATGCGTATCCGCTCCCCAGGATGGATGAGTCGCTGGATGCCTTGGCGGGAGCGCAGTTTTTTTCCACACTCGATCTGCTTTCTGGATTTTGGCAATTGCCACTCGATAACGAGTCTAAACCTAAAACTGCTTTCCGCACACCTGGGGGCCTTTTTGAATTCAACCGTTTGCCCATGGGCTTACATTCCGCCCCCGCCACGTTCCAGAGACTCATGGAATTGGTTTTGTCAGGCCTCCAATGGGATACCTGTTTGATTTATCTTGACGATATTATCGTCTTTAGTCGGACTTTCGAGGAGCACCTCCAGCGACTGAGAGCGGTGTTCCTCAGGATGCGTTCCGCTAAGCTAAAATTTAAACCGGCTAAATGTTTTCTGCTTCGGGAATCTGTCAGGTATTTGGGCCATATCGTGAGTCGTTCAGGGATCTCGACGGACCCTGCTAAGACGCATTGCGTCAGCTCATGGCCAACGCCAACCTCGGTCACGGAGGTTCGTAGTTTCATTGGTTTTGCCTCCTATTACCGTCGTTTTGTCAAGCAATTTGCCACCATAGCCAAGCCCCTGCACGCTTTGACGGCTAAGGGTGTGAGGTTTCACTGGGGGGCAGAGGAGGAGGATGCGTTCTGCTCCCTCCGTGACGCTTTGGTGCAGGCTCCCCCCTTGTGTTACCCCGATTTCACACAACCGTTTTTGCTTGACACGGACGCCAGCAATACGGGTATCGGGGGGGTGCTCTCACAGTTGGTCGGGGGGGTTGAACGGGTGGTCGCCTACGGTAGTAGGGTTCTTTCCCCCGCAGAACAACGCTATTGCGTAACTCGTCGTGAATTGTTAGCCATTGTGTTTTTTACACAGCAATTCAGGCCGTATCTTTACGGCCGTCATTTTACGGTCCGGACGGACCATGCGGCTCTACAATACGCTATGCGCGTGGCGCAGCCATCGGGCCAATTGTCCCGATGGTTGGAGGTCCTTCAAGACTACCAATTCACGACGATTTACCGAAAAGGGTTGCGGCACTCAAACGCGGACGCCTTGTCGCGGTTGCCGCCGTGCACGGACTGCACATGTTTGTTGGGATCAGCGCGGTGCAAACCCCCGGTCGCCGGCGCCCCGGGAGTTGCGCTCGCCGCCACTGACACCCCGGGAGAGGACGCCCCCACGGGGAGGGATTCGCTGTTGTCGTTGCCCCTCATTGAGTGGGGCCGCCTCCAGATGTCCGACAGCTCCCTACTTACGCTGCGTCGGAAAGTTGGCGCTCCCGAACAAGGGGAGGCGCGGGTCGGTTCCTGGGTGTGCAGACAGGGCCTGTTGATGAGGTGGGACAACATGTCCCGGCGTCACGTGCTCGTGGTGCCTGTTGCTATGCGGGGTAGGATTGTTCTGGCAGCTCATGAACGGCTCATGCATCTGGGTTTTCACAAAACGCTCGCCCTAATCCAGCGAGACTATTATTGGCCGGGGATGGGTAACGACGTGGCGAATATTCTTAAGGGATGCGTAGAGTGCGCCAAAAGGAAACCGCCACCATTGGCGGCTAATCCACCGCTGCAATCCATTCAGGTTTCGCGTATAAACGAATTGGTAGCGTTGGACATCTTGGGGCCCTTTCCGGTTACACCAAGGGGAAATAGGTTCCTGCTGGTTGGCGTGGAATACTTCACCCGATGGCCTATGGCATGGCCGCTCGCCAACCAGTCGGCTGCGGCGGTGGCGGACGCCTTTGTCCAGGGTTATGTGTTGGACAAGGGCGCCCCCGAACGCTTGCTGACGGATCAAGGGAAGAATTTTTCGAGCGTTTTGTTGCGCGAGGTGTGCGACCTGTTGGGTACAAAGAAAGTGCGTACTTCCCCCTACCACCCGCAGACTGACGGGATGGTTGAGCGTCTGAACAGAACGATTACGTCTATGTTGTGCCAACAGGTCTGCGACGATCAGGTTGATTGGGACTTACAGGTGCCGGGGGTACTCGCGGCCTATCGAATGGCCCCTCATGCGGCGACAGGGTTTTCCCCATTTTTTCTTATGTATGGGCGGGAGGCCGATCCGGCCATGGACGTCCAACTGGGGATTTCCCAGCCACGTGCAAAATCTAAATTGGCAGACCACATCAAATTTAATATCGCCAAATTGACTGAAGCGCGGGAGGGGGCAAGGTTGAATTCGCGGTCGCGGCAAATTGCAAACGAGAAATTGCATGAGCGGAGGGTGCATACGCATGATTGGAAACCAGGCGATAAGGCCTGGCTGCATTGTCCACACGCACCGTTGGCTACGTCCCCCAAGTTGTTGAGACCTTGGAGGGGACCGGTGGAAATTGTGCGGGTTGCACGGCCCCAGAGTATACAGATTAAATGGGGGAAACGCCGTTGGTATGTGCACCCCTCCCGACTGAAGCCCTATGCGGCACCGTGTGACCCCGTTCTGTGCCGTGACGACCGGGCGTGTGATGTGACCGTCGACTCGGGGAGGGAGGTGTCGCAGGCTGATCCTCACGTGTCTCCACCTGACCCACCCCCAGGTGCCTCGGGCTTGACGGCTGCTGACCATCGAGAGCCTGAACCCCGGGGCACGCACGAGTCCTCGATGCCTGGCCGATGTCTTCCTGAACCGCCGGCACCACCGGACGTTCAACCGCGTCTGGTGCCGTACGACGGACCGGCAAGGCGGACTCGGGCTAGGTCTCAACAATTTTCATGAGGACGGGTTTTGGTTGTGCTCTACACCGAGCTCGCCCGGTGTTCCCCTCTGCCGGGATAATGTCCCGTTGTAGGGACGCTCGGAAGAAATGGGGACACTGCACGAGTCGAAAGAAAAAAAAAAATTTCCATTTATTTTTTTTGTATACACATTGCTATTGTCACTCGCCGGTTTGTATATATTGTTCTGTTGTCGCGGTGGCATTGGTTGAGGGTTGCGGATGGTGGTGTTCGCGTCGTGTTGTGTTGTTAGCTTAGTTGTTGTTCTTGTTGTTGTGTTGTGTTACGGGGCACACAGGGAGGGTTTGTAATTTTTGTAGCAGCCGGGGCGGCTGCGAGCTATGTGGTAGGGGGTGATGTAGTGGTGGTATTGACGTGCGCCGACTGTGACAGTGATGGATCACGGGGCGGCGCGGGGTGCGGGGTTGGGCACGCGTTGTGGGCGTGGTGTGGACGCGCGCGCCGGGAGTGACAGATGACGAGGCGGCGCGGAGTGAGTGGTGGGGCACGATGAGATGTGGGAAAAGAGGATCGTAGCCGGCACCCGGTGATTGGTCGAATAAGTGGGTGCTCGCAGCGACGTCCGCAGGTGGGGTATAAAGGGGGACGCGCGAGAGCACTCGGGGAGAGTTACCCAGTTGAAGACCCGAAGACGGAGCTGAAGACCTAGTGAAGCCGAGTAGCTCAGTGGCGTTAGTCGCCGAGTAGCTAAGTGGATGTTGGTCATCCGAGTAGCTCAGTGGCGTTAGTCGCCAAGTAGCTAAGAGGATGTTGGTCATCCGAGTAGCTCAGTGGGCGTTAGTCGCCAAGTAGCTAAGTGGGTGTTTGTCACCCGAGTACTAAGTGGATGTTGGTCATCCGAGTAACTCAGTGGGCGTTAGTCGCCAAGTAGCTAAGTGGGTGTTTGTCACCCGAGTACTAAGTGGATGTTGGTCATCCGAGTAACTCAGTGGGCGTTAGTCGCCAAGTATCGAAGTGGGTGTTTGTCACCCGAGATACAAAGTAGGTGTTAGTCACCTGTAACCAAGTTTGATAAAATAAAGAGTGTGTTACCCGTGAAGTCGTCTCCCGTGGAGTTACTACATTACACATACAACGCGTTCGGTCGCCTTCGATGAGAAACGAAGATTTGAAACAGGGCGATAGTTTGCATGCATATCAGGATCAAGAGCCGAATGGCTCACAGGGTAAATCCTAATAAATTAAACTGAAACTGAAAACTGAAACTGGATCAAGAGATGGATTTGTGCGAACCGGGGCGATGGCTGCTACCTTGAGTGCCGATGGGAACACGAAAGAGCGTCGAGATTCATGAATAATTTTGGAAACAGTGGAATTAAAATAGGCGAACATGGTGTGATTCATGGCTGACGGTGCGTTTTTGTTTTTGAATAATGTTACCAATGTCGTTTTCAGAAACTAACGGTGGAAGGTGCAGGTAGGGAGGTTTAGATGAAGGCCGAAAAGCACAAGAGATGACACAGATGGGGTTATGATTTATGGTACGACATTTTGTACTTTTTCATGGGAAACACATTTCTCACACTAAACCACCAATGTAGATGCAGTGAAGGATTGTGTTTTTTTTCTTCCTGGAAAAGAGAATTCACCGTTTTGTATGATTTACTTGAGTCTCCCTCGTTGACCAGCCTGTAGGGTGGACGTTGAAGTGCCACTGACTGCCTCGTATCCATATTCTTAGGTTTTTTCGGTAAAGTCACGTAGGTAAAAAATTAATATTTATAAAAGTAAAATTAAAATAAAATCACGACATTTTGGAGGCAGCACAAGCTTCCGTCTTCAGGTGAAACCATCACAGCACGATTGCTGTATCAAGTAAATGATACGCTTGCTGTATCAAGTAAATGATACAGCAATCGTGCTGTGACGGTTCCACCTGAGGACGGAAGCTTGTGTTGCCTCCGAAACGTCGTGATTTTTATTCTATTTTTATTTTACTTTTATAAATATTAATTTTTTACCTACGTGACTTTACCGAAAAAACCTAAGAATATGGATACGAGGCAGTCGGTGGCACTTCAACGTCCACCCTACAGGCTGGTCAACGAGGGAGACTCAAGTAAATCATACAAAACGGTGAATTCTCTTCTCCAGGAAGAAAAAAAAACACAATCCTTCACAAATACCTAAGAACATGAATCTTTGCAGTCACGAAATGCCTCGTATCCCTCGCCACCCCTCCCCCCCATGGTACCAGCCATAATAAACAATGACACTGTGCTTCCGGCTACAGCATCCCTGCGAAACGCCAAAACTGACCCCCCGCGATGGTTAAATTGGTATACAAAGAGGTTTCCCGCGAAACGATAAGGGGCTGTCCATAAATGACGTCACGCGATTTTGGACGATTTTTAACCCCCCCCCTCGTCACACGGCGTCACAAAAAGTCAGACACCCCCCCCCTCAAATATGACGTCACAAAGCTCTGCCCCCCCCCCCCCAAAAAAAAACTTTCCATTTTGAAAAGAAAACATGCTTCAAATCGCTTTAAACTATTGTCATTGTAGTGCGTATTTAATGTGGCGCTGCACTCTGATGTTGTAGGAGAAAACATTGATTAAAACGTCTATTTAATTAAGTAGAACGTGTTGTCTATATTTATTTAAAGTTGCTCATTTTGATGTGACGTCACATTTCTCAACACCCCCCCCCCCCCTCGTCACACATCGTCACAAATGTCTGACCCACCCCCCCAGGTGTGTGACGTCATTTATGAACGGCCCCAAAGTGCACCTAGCCTGGCACAAACTGCATGCTAACGTCATCGCCACTTAGTGGTGGTGATTGGCGGCTGTTGTTGTTGCTGTGTGTGTTGGCGTGGTTCTGGCCACCCCAGGTGCGTGACGTCATTTATGGACGGCCCCATACACACTCACCCCATCACACAAAGATCCCACGGACTGTTGGGGCAAGTGCTGATAGTGAGTAGCATCTATGCAGGCCGGCACGGCACACAAAGGCATGGGTGGCCAGCACCACGCCATCACACACACACACAACAACGACGACGACAGTCCCCAATCATCACCACTAAGTGACGATGACGTTAGCATGCAGTTTGTGCCAGGCTAGGTGCACTTTGAGGCCGTCGATAAATGACGTCACGCACCTGGGGGAGGGGGGGTCAGACATTTGTGACGAGGGGGGGGGGGGGTTTGAGAAATGTGACGTCACATCAAAATGCGCAACTTTAAATAAATATAGACAACACGTTATACTTAATTAAGTATACTTTTTAATAAATGTTTTCACCAACAACATCAGAGTGCAACGGCACATTACATACGCACTACAATGACAATAGTTTAAAGCATGTTTTTTTTGGGGATGGTGGGGGGGCAGAGCTTTGTGACGTCATATTTGAGGGGGGGTCTGACTTTTTGTGACGCCGTGTGACGAAGGGAGGGGGGGGTCAAAAATCGTCCAATGTCGCGTGACGTCATTTATGGACTGCCCCTTTGAGGTGATGGGATTCAAGTGTGAAAGGCTCGCTGCTGACAGGAGGGTCAACCGAGATGACTGGCAGATGCACCACCTGTGCTCGCCACTGTGCCAACACACACACTGCACACACACACACTGCACACACACACACTGCACCCACACACACTGCACACACACACTGCACACACACACACTGCACACACACACACTGCACACACACACTGCACACACACACTGCACCCACACACACTGCACCCACACACACTGCACCCACACACACTGCACCCACACACTGCACCCACACACTGCACCCACACACACTGCACCCACACACTGCACCCACACACTGCACCCACACACTGCACCCACACACACACTGCACACACACACTGCACCCACACACACACACTGCACCCACACACACACACTGCACACACACACAGCACACACACACTACACCCACACACACACTGCACCCACACACACACACACTACACCCACACACACACTGCACCCACACACTGCACCCACACACTGCACCCACACACTGCACCCACACACACACTGCACCCACACACACACTGCACCCACACACACTACACCCACACACACACTGCACTCACACACTGCACCCACACACACACTACACCCACACACACACACTGCACCCACACACTGCACACACACACACACTGCACCCACACACACACTGCACCCACACACACACACACTACACCCACACACACACACACTACACCCACACTGCACCCACACACTGCACCCACACACACACACACTGCACACACACACTACACCCACACACACACTACACCCACACACACACTGCACCCACACACACACTGCACCCACACACTGCACCCACACACACACTGCACACACACACACACTGCACACACACACATTGCACACACACACACTCACACTGCACACACACACTGCACACACACACACACACTTCACACACACTTCACACACACTTCACTACACACACAATTCACACACACTTCACACACACACACACACTGCACACACAATTCACACACACACTGCACACTGCACACACAATTCACACACACAATTCACACACACTGCACACACAATTCACACACACTTCACACACACACACTTCACACACAATTCACACACACTTCACACACACACACTGCACACACACTGCACACACACTTCACACACACTTCACAAACACACACTGCACACACAATTCACATACACTTCACACACACACACACTGCACACACCACACACACACACACCGTCACACGGCAGCATACCACACCAAACACCCACAATATAGCTGTTAGTGAACACCTATTATTGGGGTGGGTGGCCAGCACCACGCCCGACCGCCTTTGTCTCCTCAGTGGCGATGTTTACACACTCATTTGAGGCTGAGTCTACCAAGGGGAGGCCCATGACCGGTTCAGATAATCGTCAAAAGTGTCGGCCGTGTGTGGGAATCGAACTCGGGTCACCTGGTTCGTAGCGCAGTGCGCTAGCCATTGCACCACCGCTCCCCATAATCACACCACACACACATCACCCACCGCATCACAAAACACAGATGGGACCTCACCAAACACCCCACACACCACACCATCACCACAACATCATGCCGCCATACCAAATATCGCGACACCAAACACCGCCACACCGTTTTCACGCCAATTTCCACCACACCATTCCCATCATACCATTGCCGGACCAAATCTCACCACACCATGCCCATCACACCATTTTCACCACACCAGTTTCCAACACACCACCCTCACCGCACCAAATCTCACCACACCATACCCATCGCACCAAATCTCACCACACCAGTTTCCCGACACACCCCTCTCACCGCACCAAATCTAACCACACCACCCTCACCGCACCAAATATCAACACACCATTCCCACCACACCATTTTCACCACACCAGTTTCCGACACACCTCCCTCACCGCACCAAATCTCACCACTCCATGCCCACCGCTCCATTCCTGCCACACCCCGCACATGCATCCAGTGCAGTACTGCATGTTGACCACGGGGAGATGTCGCGATGGTGACATCAGCTCGTGTGCAGGTGCTGCGTGGATCGTGAACACATCGCGGGCTCGTGAGAGCTGGCGGTGGACTGGGGCAGGAGGCCTTCATCCAGCAGTGGATTGACGATGGCTGATGATGGAGGTGGTGACGTAGAACATCTCCCTCCATTTATGGGGCTCACTGCGCAAAGGAGACCTGAACCAGGCAGGGCCCCCCCCTCCCAGGGTCCCCTCCCCCCAGGGTCCCCCCCCCTCCCAGGGCCCCCCCCCCTCCCAGGGTCCCCTCTCAGGGTCTCCCCCCCCCTCCCAGGGTCCCCTCCCAGGGCCCCCCCCCTCCCTTCCCTCGAGTCCTCCCCTCTCCTCGCCGGGTAATGCATCTAGGCAAGGCCGCGGTCGGAATCGCGGCCTATGAAGGTGGTGCCCCCCACCCCACCCCTCACTCTCGTTCCCTCTCGTCCCCCTTCCCCCGCTGGGTCCCCGCTGGGTCCCCGCTGGGTCCCCGCTGGGTCCCGCTGGGTACCCGCGGTCAGCAAGGGAGTGGGGAGCGGGGAGAGACTCACCCTGAACACGAAGAAATGTTTCACTTTCGCCTCCTTGGCCGCGGTCCTCGGCCCCGGGGTGATGGTCTCGACGCGAAGCCTCGTCACCGTGGAGACCACGGTCCCCCGCGGGCCGCACGGGACCCCCAGGACCCCAACGCCCCCACGCCAAGGGGACCGCTCGGGCTCCCCTTCGGGATCGGTGATGGCGAGCCGCAGCGAGCTGGCGTGGAACGGGGGCTCCTCCGCCTCCAGGAGACCCCGGCAAGGGGGTCCCGTCAGCTCCGAGTCGCTGCCCAGGTCGATGTCAAGTTCGGGGGTTCGCAGCTGAGGGGGTCCGGACCCCGACATCGCGGCCGCGAGACGAGCAGCGTGAGGTGTGCAGGTGACGACGGGGATCTCTCTCCCCTACGGGATGACGCGGTGACAGAGTGCGCCCAATAGGCGTACACACGGGGCGCTTTTACAGAGTGCACCCAATGGGTGTTCACACGAGGCGCTTTTACAGAGTGCACCCAATGGGTGTCCACACGTGGCGCTTTTACAGAGTGCACCCAATAGGCGTACACACGGGGCGCTTTTACAGAGTGCACCCAATGGGTGTACACACGGGGCGCTTTTACAGAGTGCACCCAATGGGTGTCTACACGGTGCACTTTTACATAGTGCACCCAATGGATGTACCTACGGGGCGTTTTTACAGAGTGCACCCAATGGGTGTCTACACGTGGCGCTTTTACAGAGTGCACCCAATGGGTGTCTACGCGTGGCGCTTTAACAGAGGGCACCCAATGGGTGTCTACACGTGGCGCTTTAACAGAGGGCACCCAATGGGTGTACACACGGGGCGCTTTTACAGAGTGCACCCAATGGGTGTCTACACGTGGCGCTTTTACAGAGTGCACCCAATGGGTGTACACACGGGGCGCTTTAACAGAGTGCACCCAATGGGTGTTCACACGGGGCGCTTTTACAGAGTGCACCCAATGGACATCCACACGTGGCGCTTTTACAGAGTGCACCCAATGGGTGTCTACACGTGGCGCTTTAACAGAGTACACCCAATGGATGTACACACGCGGCGCTTTAACAGAGGGCACCCAATGGGTGTTCACACAGGGCACTTTTACAGAGTGCACCCAATAGGCGTACACACGGGGCGCTTTTACAAAATACACCCAATGGACATCCACAGGTGGCGCTTTTACAGAGTGCACCCAATGGACATCCACACGTGGCGCTTTTACAGAGTGCACCCAATGGGTGTTCACACTTTGCGCTTTTACAGAGTGCACCCAATGGGTGTTCACACGGGGCGCTTTTACAGAGTGCACCCAATGGGTGGTCACACGAGGCGCTTTTACAGAGTGCACCCAATGGGTGTACACACGTGGCGCTTTTACAGAGTGCACCCAATGGGTGTTCACACGGTGCGCTTTTACACAGTGCACCCAATGGACATTGTGTGCACTCTGGCGCTGCGGTGGCGAGATGCCAACTACCCTCGCCTGGTCTGCAGGAGGTCGTTGGTCCGTTCTCGACCCTGACGATGCCTCCTTTGGTAATAGGTTTTTACCCTTTCAACTGGTACAAAAACTGACACCTTTATACAAGGCATCATGTTTGCAATAACCACAACACAAGCAGTCAAAATGCAAACAAAAATAAATAACTCTGATGATGATAATGATATGCACTGTCCTTGAAGTTGATTGGTCTACACCCGAGACAGCTTTTCTTAGAGCCTAGTCTCCATTGGTGTTGGACCAGATGACGCCAAAAGGCGTACAACTCAAAGACAGCGCACTATCAGAGTATTGAGTGCATATCATTATCATCATCAGAGTTGTTTATTTTTGTTTGCATTTTGACTGCTTGTGTTGTGGTTATTGCAAACATGATGCCTTGTATAAAGGTGTCAGTTTTTGTACCAGTTGAAAGGGTAAAAACCTATTACTATATTTTGCCACTGGTAAAGGAGGTCTCATAGTGATGCCTCCTATATATTTGGAGTTTGAATATTCGCCCCATGGTCGCGTGGATTTTTCTCCGAACCCTCTGGTTTTTCCCTCCACATTTCAAATCAACACGCGTGTACAGTATTTGGCTGCAGTGCATTGCCACGTGTATGATATTCACCTCGTTGAGCTGTCATTTGTGGCCAGTTCGCTACGTAGCTCAGTGGGCCTTACTTGGTAAAATGAAAAAAAAGTTAAACTCTGAACTAAAACTAAACAATTAGTTTTTATTTGACCAGGTAAGGCCCACTCATCTATATAGCTCTTTTTCAGAAGCGACCTGGCCACAAATGATAGTCCAATAAAGTGCCTTATTATCATCGTGTATGGCAGCCAACTACTCTAAACGATTGATGTTGATTCTAAATGTGGATGGGGAAAATCGTAAGATACAGGAGAAAAATCCACGCGACCACGGAGAGAGAGACACACCGCAAACTCCAAATATACAGCAGCAGGGGTCAGGGTCGGGGTCGAACTCACGACCTCCTGCATACCAGGCGAGGTAGTTAACATCTCGCCGCTGTGATGATGAGAGACACGCAAACTCCAAATATACAGCAGCAGCAGGCATCAGGGTCGGGATCGAACCCACGACCCCCTGTAGACCAGGCGAGGTAGTTAACATCTCGCCGCCGTTCGGATGGCCGGAATTGACGCGTGTAGAGACCGGATGCTGGCATTGGTTTGAAACTTATTGCAATAAACTGTGAAATGTTGATAGACCTCGGCCGACCGAGAAATCTGTCTGGGTTTGGTCACTCACGCGCTCACCAGCTCACTAACCATCTCCACTCACCCACTAACCCGCTCACCCACTAACCCACTAACCCACTCGCTCATTCATTCTCCAAGTCGCCCGGTAAGTCACCCACGAACTCACTCACTTAAATCGCCCACCCGTTTCATCCACCCACTCCTCACTTTCATCATTCACTCGTTCATTTGCTGCGAGCCGCTCAATTACTCACCCACGACGGTGGCCACCTGCCTTGGTGAACCTCGCAGTGCTCCCTGGGAAACACGCCCGGGGCTTGGTCAGTGAGAGGGGTGGGGAGCAGCCCACACCTTGCCCACCACCACCACTACCACCACCACCACTACCACCACCACCACTACCACCACCACCTAACACCTAGTAGGCAGAGGTCGCAAACGGGTTTTGATTCCTTACCCGTACCCGGCCGCACCAGGGTCGCAAACGGGTACCCGTACCCGGCCGGGTACGGGTACCCGTACCCTACCCGAAATGAGTGACAAACGGTGACTCACCGGTGACTCACGGCCTACCCGTACCCGTACCCAGCCGCACCAGGGTCGCAAACGGGTACCCCGTACCCGTACCCGGCTGGGTACGGGTAGCCGGGTATCGGGTAGGGTACGGGTATCAGGTACCCGGTTGCGACCTCTGCTAGTAGGCCTTCGCGACCAATATTATCCATGCTAGAAGGGTTTTTTGGGTTAGATCGCGTAAATATCTAAATGTGTCGTTCAATTCGCCACCACCCGACACAGCCAATTAGTAAGGTTTGTCACGTAAACAGAACGTGGCCAATTCGTGACTCGTACAGCACTAGCCGGTTGTGTGTTGGAGAGAACACCCACAACGTTTACAATTAAAATCTGGCTGTCGCCTGATGAAGCTGGTTGTAATTACTGGTGAAACGTCGTACTCAGATTGTAAATGTTGTGGCTTGGCTCTCCAACACACCGGTTAGTGCTGTACTAGTACACTACACTATACACTACACTATACACTACACTACTATACACTACACTATATACTACACACTAGTGCTGTTCTAGTAACGAATTGGCACGTTCTGTTTACGTGACAAGCCTTGCTAATTGGCTGTGTCGGGTGGTGGCGAGTTGAACGACACATTTAGATATTTACGCGATCTAACCCAAAAACCTCTATTGCGGATACCAAACACAAAGTACCCCCCGTATAGCCTCAACAGACTGTTGGGGCAAGTGCTGTTAGCGAGTAGCACCTACGAAGGCCAGAACGGCACACGAGGGGGTGGGTGGCCAGCACCACGCCCAGCCGCCTTTGTCTCCCCAATGGCGATGACTTTACGCATCGCACCAGGTACTCATTTATGTCTGAGTCGACCTAGGGGAGGCCCAGAACCGGTACAGAGAATCGTCACTGTGGTTGGCCGGGAATCGAACTCGGGTCGCCGGGTTCGTAGCGCAGCCAGCTAACCGCTACTACACTACAGCTCCCCTATTACGGATACCATCACCACCATCGCCACCACCACCATCACCACCATCATCACCACCACCATCATCACCATCACCACCACCATCACCACCATCACCACCATCATCACCACCACCACCATCATCACCACCACCATCATCACCATCACCACCACCACCATCACCACCACCACCACCATCACCACCACCACCATCACCACCACCATCACCACCATCATCATCACCATCACCACCACCACCACCACCATCCCCACCATCACCACCACCACCATCACCACCACCACCATCACCACCACCATCACCACCACCACCACCGTGATACAGCGACAGGGTCCGGGCACGGGAACTGAGTACAAAAGGCGAATCTTTATTTGGTCCGCGCTGGACTCCCGGTCCTGCGGAAACTCGCGGGACTCGACACCGCACAACGAGAACACAACACTCAACGGCGAATCCGGACAAACCCGCCAGAGGTGGGTGGGGGGAGGGGGGCGGTACGGATCGAGTCCTGTGCGAGGCCACTCCGTGGTAAGGAAGACGACGACCCGAGGAGTCATCGCGGGCCAGGGGTGGGATGTTGGTCCTCACCTAGGCTCTGCCACCTGTCCGGAGAGCTGGCGTCTGTGTTTGGGGGGCGGGAGAATTTGGTTGGCACCGCTGGTCTTGGTGTTGAATTCTTACCGCAGGAGACTGCACGGTTACCGATGGTCGACCTCGTGCTGACGGAGAGATCTGTCTGTGGTTCGTTCTGCTGTGGGGAAGCTGGTGGGCCCTCACCCTTGCAATAGGCGAGCGCGCCCCACGAGTATTTCCAGAATGACCCGTGCCCAGATGGGACACCCAGGTGGATGCTCGCCACGTGGATTGTCCCCCAGATGAAAAGTCGAATGCCAATTATCCGGCGAGGCGACTGTACAGATTGAACGCCCTCATCCCAAATGCTCAGATGGACTGGACATCCACGTACCAACCAACCAGATGTCTAACCAGATGGGAGTGGACATCTACAAAGCAACCCATCAGAGAGCTAACTGAATGTGAAAGGAGTTATCAGCTCGTCGGACAGATACCAAGTGCAGTGGAGTTATTCAATTTGGGTACAATGCGTATCGGTCATCGCGCCCCCCCCCCCGCCACCCCGTACTGGCAGCAGACGAATGCCCGCCTCGCAGGGCCGGATGCCGAGGTCGCCGCGTGGCGCACGGAGACAGCTGACACTGGGGGTGCCCTTTCCAAACAACGAAGACGGAGATGACGGAGAGCTACAACGAACGCAAATCGTCGCGACAGGTATCATGATAGAGGTATCCCAGATGGACGACCAGATGTCTGATTTCCAGGAAACCAGATGGACAACCAGATGCATGTGATCCAGATGGACAACCAGATGCAAGTGATCCAGATGGACAACCAGATGTATGTGGTCCAGGAAACCAGATGGACAACCAGATGTGATCCAGGAAACCAGATGGACAACCGGATGAGTGACAACCAGAGGTACCCCAGATGGACAACCAGATGCATGTGATCCAGGAAAATTGATGTACAACCGGATGTGGATGCTAGCCAGAGGTACTCCAGATGGACGACCAGCAGTTATCTGTCTTCGTGGTAACCAGATTGATACCCGGACGCGAGCGCGAGCCACAGGTACCCCGGATTATTTGTTTGTCCAGATATCGCGACAATATCTGGACAAGGCAGTCGGATGGACACAACCAGACAGGCTCCCGCCTCAACATCGTGGGACCCGACGTTGTCCGTCGCCGCCCGCCGCATCGAGCGTCTGCCCTCGCAGGCTCCGCGAGTCCCGGAGAATCGACTCTCAGAACAATATTGTTGGGGGTTTCTTTCTCTCTCGCTTTCTTATACTCGTATAGACACTGGCAGCGTTGGAGCATCGAAGCACGATACAGGGGGTGGGGGACTAGCGCGGTCTCCCACGCGGGCGCAGCAAGCGAGGGAGGGGGGGGGGGCGGTCAAGTAGCTACCGAGTGCGCAGTCGGTGCAATCGCACCGGGGCTCCACGGGGGGAGGTGGTGAGGGGGGTGGGGAGGTGGTGAGGGGGGGGGCGAGGTGCCAGGCTTACGAAGAGGCTTGCGGGGGGGGGGGGGTGTAATATGGGACAGGGATGGGGGGTGGGCGGGGTGGGGTCACCCCCCCCCTCGGATGGGCCCCCATTGGACTCGTTGCAGCCTAAGGGCCCACGCTGAGCTCGCTGCTTGGACCCTGCAGGTTCACGTGGCGCCTGAACGCCCTAAAGGTCCCCTGACCCCTCATTCTACAGACTCTGACCCCTGACCCTACAGACTCTGACCCCTCACTCTACAGACTCTGACCCCTGACCCTACAAACTCTGACCCCTGACCCTAAAGACTCTGACCCCTGACCCTACAGACTCTGACCCCTGACCCTAAAGACTCTGACCCCTCACCCTACAGACTCTGACTCCTGACTCCGACCCCTGACTCTAGGCCGTTGTCCTGACCCTAAGCTAGCCCAGCCCAGCACCTCAAGTGCACAGTCAGGACCCAGACCCCCTGGAGAAAGGGGACCTGCAGAGCCACGATCCAACCTGACCCTCATCCCATCGGAACCCCCGGGGTTAACAAGAGGATGTTAGGCGCTTGCGTGCAGTCTTTGGCATAGTGAGTGGATAGGGGGGAGGGGGATACGAGGGAGACGCGGGGAGACGCGGGGAGACGCAGGGAGACACAAGGAGACAGGGGGGGGCACGGGTGAGACACGGGGATAAATGGGGAGATCCAGGGAGACACGGGAAGACATGCGGGAGATACTGGGAGACACAAGGAGACACGGGAAGACACTGGGAGATAACGGGGAGACACGGGAAGACACTGGGAGATAACGGAGACATGGGGAGATAACGGGGAGACATGGGCAGACACGGGGAGACACCAATCCAGGGACTAATACATTGCATAGGACCACTGCATGTATGTGTACACGTGTTACTGTGCGTGTGTGTGTACAGGTGTTACTGTGTGTGTGTGTACACGTGTTACTGTGCGTGTGTGTACACGTGTGTGTACGTGTATGTAATGTGGGTCCAACAAATTATCCCCCATAGGATCGGCCTGTGTGTGTGTGCATCTCTGTATATCTTGTGTGTGTGTGAGTGTGTGTATGTGAGTGTGTGTATGTGTGTGTATGTGTGTGTATGTATGTGAGTGTGTGTATGTGAGTGTATGTGTGTGTATGTATGTGAGTGTGTGTATGTGAGTGTATGTGTATGTATGTATGTGAGTGTGTGTGTGAGTGTGTATGTGAGTGTGTGTATGTGAGTGTGTGTATGTGAGTGTGTGTGTATGTGAGTGTGTGTATGTGAGTGTGTGTATGTGAGTGAGTGTGTGTATGTGAGTGTGTGTATGTATGTGAGTGTGTGTATGTATGTGAGTGTGTGTATGTGTGTGTATGTGTGTGTATGTATGTGAGTGTGTGTATGTGAGTGTATGTGTGTGTATGTATGTGAGTGTGTGTATGTGAGTGTATGTGTATGTATGTATGTGAGTGTGTGTGAGTGTGTATGTGAGTGTGTGTATGTGAGTGAGTGTATGTGAGTGAGTGTATGTGAGTGAGTGTGTATGTGAGTGTGTGTATGTATGTGAGTGTGTATGTATGTGAGTGTGTGTATGTGTGTGTATGTGTGTGTATGTATGTGAGTGTGTGTATGTGAGTGTATGTGTGTGTATGTATGTGAGTGTGTGTATGTGAGTGTATGTGTATGTATGTATGTAAGTGTGTGTGTGAGTGTGTTTATGATGAGAGAGGCTGTGGGCCAGCCAGACCGGGCCGCGCCTGCAGCCGCGAGTCGCTGCACTGGAAGCAGAGGATGTGGCCGTCCAGCGGGAAGCAGCCCCTCTCCTTGCCCTCCGAGGGGGACAGCACCAGCCCGCAGTCCTGCGTCACGGGGACACGCCGGAGACACACGGGGGACACGCAGAGACACACGGAGACACACACGGGGACACGCACGGGGACACGCGCGGAGACACACGGGGGACACACAGAGACACACGGGGGACACACAGCGACACACAGACACACGGGGACACGCACGGGGACACACACGGGGACACACACGGGGACACACGGGGGACACACAGAGACACACGGAGACACACGGAGACACACGGGGACACGCACGGGGACACACACGGGGACACACGGGGGACACACAGAGACACACACGGGGACACACGGGGACACACGGGGAGACAAACAGCGACACACACGGGGAGACACACGGGGACACACAGAGACACACACGGGGACACACGGGGACACACACGGGGACACACACGGAAATACACGGGGAGACACACAGAGACACACACGGGGACACACGGGGACACACGGGGAGACAAACAGCGACACACACGGGGAGACACACGGGGACACACAGAGACACACACGGGGAGACACACGCCGAGACACACGGGAGACACACAGCGACACACATGGGGACACGCACGGAGACACACAGAGACACACGGGGAGTCAACAAACTGCTGGGGCAAGTGCTGCTAGCGAGTAGCACCTCATGAAGGCCGGCACGGCACACGAGGGGGTGGGTGGCCAGAGGGGTGGTGAGCAGCCCACACCGTGCCCACCACCACCACTACCACCACCACCACCTAACACCTAGTAAGCAGAGGTCGCAAACGGGTTTTTATTCCCGGCCGGGTACGGGTACCCGTTTGCGACCCTGGTGCGGCCGGGTACGGGTACGGGTAGGCCGTGAGTCACTGGTGAGTCACCGTTTGTCACTCATTTCCCAACGTCTTGTCTCTTCTCACAATTCAAGTTCCTAGAATCAACCCACCCGCGCCTGCAACATGGCTTCATCCCAGAGGTCGCAATCAGGTACCCGTACCCGTTTGCGACCCTGGTGCGGCCGGGTACGGGTAAGGAATCAAAACCCGTTTGCGACCTCTGCTGTATGGACGAGGGGGCGGCATCGGCCTCTTGGTGACGTCCCGATGCGATGGGTGACTCCACCAGCGGTGCCTTCGACGAGGAAGAGGAGGAATGTCGTAGCCAGGAGGTGGTGCGATTGATGTTCGGTTCTCGAACGAGGAGGTGTTTATTGTCTTGGACGTCCACGTTGTTCCACTCCGTTCACACAGCAGCAGCAGCAGCAGAAGAGCCATCCCAGGAGGCATCGCGGTGGCTAGGAGATGTTAACTCCCTCGCCTGGTATGCAGGAGGTCGTGGGTTCGATCCCGACCCTGACGCCTGCAGCTTTATATTTTGAGTTTGCGTGTCTCTCTCTTTCATCATCATCACGGTGGCTAGGAGATGTTAACTCCCTCGCCTGGTGTACAGGAGGTCGTGGGTTCGATCCCGACCCTGACGCCTGCAGCTGTATATTTGGAGTTTGTGTGTCTCTCTCTTTCCACGCGTGAATTATTTCTCTGAGCCCTCCGGGTTTTTCCCTCCGACATTTAGAATCGACGTCACGCGCTCAGAGTATTTGGCTGCTGTACATTTCCACGTGATGACGATAACACTGGTCAACACACTTTTCTTGGCATAAGATATTCCAACGGTTTTAAGGTAATGTTGGGGTGCTGATTCCAAATCTGGCATCAGTTTTTGTTAATCACATCAGGTTTTTGAGATATCAAATATTGCATTTTCAATGAAAACTGCAGAAGAAAAGTATTAAATAAATGTGGATATCTACATAAAATGATATTATAAACACACTATCCTAAAAATACAGCACCATATTTTAACACGAAAGCAGTCACTGCCTCGCAACAACTTGCAATCATAAGTGACAGAGTTAATTTCGGGTAAAATCAATGAAAATGGGGTATGCCGATAGCATAAAATGAGATGTGATAGAGCAAATTTGAGATCAGATTTGGAATCAGCACCCTGAAATTAGTCTAGAACAGCTGCAAAAGTCCAGGCCAGAAAAAAATGTTTTTTTTTTTTGACCAGTGTAAGCCACCTCGTGGAGCTATCATCTGTCATGGCCAGGTCACTTCTGAAAAATATCTACAGAGCTCAGCAGGAACTTACCTGGTAAATAAATAAATACAAATCTGGGTGGTGGGGAGCGGTGGCGCAGCGGTTAACGGGCGAACCTGGCGACCCGAGTTCCATTCCCGCTCACGGCAACCACCTCAAAATCTGAACCGGCGGTGGGGAGGGTGGGGGTGAGTGGCGCGCCAACAGCACTTGCCCCGGTGAGGCCGCGCAGGCTACGCGGGGGACCTTCGCCCGCGCTCACCTCGCACTTGTA
This sequence comes from Lampetra planeri, assembly GCF_965212315.1. Classification (NCBI taxonomy): domain Eukaryota; kingdom Metazoa; phylum Chordata; class Hyperoartia; order Petromyzontiformes; family Petromyzontidae; genus Lampetra; species Lampetra planeri. The sequence continues at coordinate 61,246 of NW_027615114.1, read as the reverse complement.
GCAGGCGACGTGGAAGCTGCGGTCGAGCGCCACGACGCGCAGCGTCTCCTTCTCGCCGGGCGCCGGCACGATGGCCTCGCCGCACACCGAGCAGCGCGGGGCAAACTTCCTGCACACACCACACGCACCGCACGCACCATGAACACCGCACGTACCACACGCACTACACACACACGCACCACACGCACCACACGCACACACCGCACGCACCACACGCACCGCACGCACCGCACACACCGCACGCACCACACACACACGCACACATGCACCACACACACCGTAAACAACGCGCACAATGCCACACGCACCGCGCCTTACACACCACACAGACGCACCACACACAAGCACCGCTCCGTACACACCGCTCCGTACACACCGCACTGCACAAATGCACCGCACCGTACACACCACACACATGCACCGCACCGTACACACCACACCGCACACATGCACCGCATCATACACTCCACACCGCACACATGCACCGCACCGTACACACCACACCGCACCATACACTCCACACCGCACACATGCACCGCACCATACACTCCACACCGCACACATGCACCGCACCATACACTCCACACCGCACACATGCACCGCACCATACACTCCACACCGCACACATGCACCGCACCGTACACACCACACCGCACCATACACTCCACACCGCACCATACACTCCACACCGCACACATGCACCGCACCGTACACACCACACCGCACCATACACTCCACACCGCACACATGCACCGCACCGTACACACCACACCGCACCATACACTCCACACCGCACACATGCACCGCACCATACACACCACACCGCACCATACACTCCACACCGCACACATGCACCGCACCGTACACACCACACCGCACCATACACTCCACACCGCACACATGCACCGCACCGTACACACCACACCGCACCATACACTCCACACCGCACACATGCACCGCACCATACACTCCACACCGCACACATGCACCGCACCGTACACACCACACCGCACACATGCACCGCACCATACACTCCACACCGCACACATGCACCGCACCATACACTCCACACCGCACACATGCACCGCACCATACACTCCACACCGCACCATACACTCCACACCGCACACATGCACCGCACCATACACTCCACACCGCACCATACACTCCACACCGCACACATGCACCGCACCATACACTCCACACCGCACCATACACTCCACACCGCACACATGCACCGCACCATACACTCCACACCGCACCATACACTCCACACCGCACACATGCACCGCACCATACACTCCACACCGCACCATACACTCCACACCGCACACATGCACCGCACCATACACTCCACACCGCACCATACACTCCACACCGCACACATGCACCGCATCGTAAGCGGCCGCTCTCCACTAGGGGTCGCTATCCGCCTGGGCTGGTGCGAGTGAATGGAGCTTGCACGTTCTGCCCCTGTCCCACACGGCGGCTTTCCTCTGGATTCTCAATTCTCTTCCCGTAGCTGATCGCACGTTGTGAACGGCTATCGGCCAAAAAAAAACGTCCCCCAACGCCGAGACATCATCCCCTGCAAAGTAAACTCTAGAGGGTTCACACAGCGGCAGCATCGCCCCCTACCGATACAATCTGGCAGGACCCTCCCGAACCAAGGGGCTCTTGAGACTCGGCAAAGCCTTCCTGGGTGAACACGCGGAGTGATGATGCTGATGATGATGCGAGCGAGGCCTTCCTGCTTCTCGGCTGTGTGATCGTGCGGGGATCGTGGTTGTGTGTGGTTGTGGTGATCTTGGTGGTGGTGGTGGTGGTGATCGTGGTGGTGGTGGTGGTCCCGGTGATCGTGGTTGTGTGTGGTTGTGGTGACTGTGGTGGTCCTGGTGATCGTGGTTGTGTGTGGTTGTGGTGATCTTGGTGGTGGTGGTGATCGTGGTGATCGTGGTCCCGGTGATCGTGGTTGTCCGTGGTTGCGGTGACCGTGGTGGTCCTGGTGATCGTGGTGGTGGTGGTCGTGGACCTGGTGATCGTGGTGGGGGACCTGGTGATCGTGGTAGTGGTGGTGATCGTGGTGGTGGTGGTCCCGGTGATCGTGGTTGTCCGTGGTGGCGGTGACCGTGGTGGTCCCGGTGACCGTGGTTATGTGATTGCAGTGACCGTGGTGGTCCTGGTGATGTTGGTTGTGTGATTGCGGTCATCGTGGTTGCGCGACCACGATCGCGGTGATCGTGGTGATCGTGGTGATCACGGTTGTGCGACGATGGCGGCCGCGGCGGCGGCTGTGCGGTTTGCCTGTGGAAATCCTCGAGGCAGTGCACGCGGTTGGCGGAGCACACGGTGAAGGGAACGCCGTCCAGGCTCGTGCCGCACTCGGAGCACGCGAAGCACGCCGGGTGGAAGGCGCGCCCCGTGGCGTGCAGGATGCGGTTCACGATGGCCTCGCCGCACACGCTGCAGTGCTCCAGCGTCTCCTGTCGCGCGGGGACACGGGGGAGCGCACGGGGACACGCGCAGGGGAAACACGGGGGGGGGGGACATCAGGACAAGCAAGGGGGAGACACACAGCGAGACATGGGGAGACGCACGGGGAGTGCGGTGTGTCAACATCAGCAAGAGGGAGGCAGCATCAGCCCTGATTGTGTGATCCTGGCTCTGACCCCGGCTCTGACCCCGACTGTGACCCCGACTGTAACCCCAACTACGACCCCGACTGTGACCCCGGCTGTGACCACGACTGTGACCCCGGCTGTGACCCTGGCTGTGACCAACTGTGACCCCGACTGCGACCCCAACTGTGACCCCGACCCCGACTGCGACCCCAACTGTGACCCCGACCCCGACTTTGACCCCAGCTGTGACCGACTGTGACCCCAACTGTGACCCCGGCTGTGACCCAGCTGTGACCCCGACTGTGACCCCGACTGTGACCCCGACTGCGACCCCGACTGCGACCCCAACTGTGACCCCGGCTGTGACCCGGCTGTGACCCCGACTGTGACCCCGACTGTAACCCCGGCTGTGACCCGGCTGTGACCCAGTGACCCCGGCTGTGACCCTGCGGGTGACCCCGGCCGCCGGGGGCTGACCAGGTAGCAGGCCTCGCACAGGTGTCCCACGCCGGGCGTGCTGTAGAAGGGCAGCCCCTGCAGGCGCCGGGCGCAGGTGGCGCACGTGAAGCAGTGGACGTGGTGCAGCCGCTGCTCCGCCACGCAGCCCTCGCCACTCACGGGCAGCCCGCACGACACGCACACCCCTAGACGCACCAGCGCACAGGTCAATACCACACCCATACACGCACCGCACAGGTCAATACCACATGCACGCCACGCACACCCATACACGCACCACACAGCGCACCAGCGCACAGATCAATACAACACCCCTACACGCACACACCCAACACGCACCGCACCAGCGCACAGATCAATACCACACCCCTACACGCACACACCCAACACGCACCGCACCAGCGCACAGATCAATACCACACCCCTACACGCACACACCCAACACGCACCGCACCAGCGGACAGATCAATACCACACCCCTACACGCACACACCCCTACACGCACCAGCGCACCAGCGCACAGATCAATACCACACGCCGACACGCACACCCCTACACGCACCACACCAGCGTGTGTCACCACACCACTCCCACCGCACCACAAGCCTTACTGCGCCACCAGTGCCACCACAGAGATTGATACCGTACTCGCACTGCATACGGGCCTGCACACCGCACCACACCACCACACACCACCACACACAACCACACCGCACCACACCACCACACTGTCACACACAACCACACCACCACACATAGCCCACCATCACACATGACCACACACCACTACGCACTACACACAGTGCACAACCGCACGCTACACGCAGCACACTACACACAGCGCACACCGCACACAGCACCACACCACCACCACACACCACCACACACAACCACATACCATCACACACCACACACCGCCACACAACCACACACAGCACACACAGCGCCCACAGCACACAGAGCACACCACACAGCACACATCACCACACCACCACGCACACCGCACACACCACCACACCACCACCACACCACCATACACAACCACATACCATCACACACTACACACAGCACACCACCACGCACAGCGCACACAACACACACCACCACCCCACCGCACACCGCACACACCGCATACACCACCACGCACCCCGCACAGAGCGCACACCGCTCACCGCCCCCACCGCCCGCACTCACCCAGGGGTTCGTCCACGGCGGCAGCCTCACCCTCACCCTCACGCGCCTGGGGGGGGGGGTGTGAGAGGGGGGTGAGGGGGGGGGGTGAGAGGAGGATGTCAATGGAGATGTTCTCCTTTCCCGATCCACTGCTGGATGAACGCCTCCCCCCCACCCCTGGGGGGGTGGGGGGGGGGTTGTTTGACCGTACTTCACCGCTCCGGTCCGTGCGGGGTTGGCGAGGGGGAGCACAACCCGGGGGGGGGGGGGGGGTTGGTGGTGACGTAGCGCCACGGTGGCTAGGAGATGTTAACGACCTCGCCTGGTGTACAGGAGGTAGTGGGTTCGATCCCGACCCTGACGCCTGCTGCTGCTGTATATTTGGAGTCTGCGTCTCTCTCTCCCTGTGGTCGCGTGGATTTGTCTCCGGGTATTCCGGTTTATCCATCCACATTTACAATCAACGTCACGCGTTTAGAGTCTTTAGCTGCCAGACATTTCCACGCGATGATGAGCCCACTTCGTTGAGCTATCATTTGTGGCCAGGTCGCTTCTGAAGAAGAGCTCAGTGGGCCTCACCTGGTAGAGTAATTACAGGCACTTTAGTTTAGTAGTTGATAAGACGTTGGATGTGGCCGGGAATCGAACTCAGGTTGGCGTAGCGCAATGCGCTAATCGCTGCGCCACCACTCCGCCGTGGATATGTTACGTTCGGAGCTAAGGTGACGCCGAGGCTGAGACAGCCCGGGTTTCAATCTGGGTTTTAGCTCCAAACACAGTGAGCAGTCATCTAGGGTTCTCATAGACATACACACAGACTCATAGACTCACACAGAGACCCATAGACTCACACAGAGACCTATAGACTCACACAGAGACCCATAGACTCACACAAAGACCCATAGACTCACATAGAGTCCCATAGACTCACACAGAGACCCATATACTCACACAGAGACCCACAGACTCGCACAGAGACCCATAGACTCGCACAAACTCATAGACTCACACAGAGACCCATAGACTCACACACAGACTCATAGACTCACACAGAGACTCATAGACTCACACAGAGACCCATAGACTCACACACAGACTGATAGACTCACACAGAGATCCATAGACTCGCACAGACTCATAGACTCACACAGAGACCCATAGACTCACACACAGACCCATAGACTCACACACAGACTCATAGACTCACACACAGACTCATAGACTCGCACAGACTCATCGACTCACACACAGATCCATAGACTCACACAGAGACCCATAGACTCGCACAGACCCATAGACTCACACACAGATCCATAGACTCACACAGAGACCCATAGACTCACACAGACCCATAGACTCACACAGAGATCCATAGACTCACACAGAGACCCATAGACTCACACAGACCCATAGACTCACACAGAGACCCATAGACTTGCACAGACCCATAGACTCACACAGAGACCATAAACCTACACACAGAGCCATATACTCAAACAGAGACCCACAAACTCACACACAGACCCATAGACTCATACAGACACCCACAAACTCACACAGAAACCCACAGAATCACACAGAGACTCACACAGAGACTTACACAGAGACTTACACAGAGTCCCATAGACTCACACAGAGATCCACAGACTCACACAGAGACCCACAGACTCATACCGAGACCCACAAACTCACCCAGATCAATAGACTCATAGAGACCCACAGACTCACACATAGACTCACAGACTAATACAGAGACTCACACAGCGACTCACACAGAGACCCACAGACTCACACAGAGACCCATAGACTCACACCGAGACCCACAAATTCACACACATCAATATAATCACAGAGATCCACAGACTCTCATAGAGACCCACATACTCATTTGGCGACGCTATTAACATGGCCCATTGCAGCTGCGAGCAATACTTGTGCTGGCTTGATAGACATATCCGAACATGCTCTGCACTTATCTAACAACGGCGGTGTCACGGAGTTTATCCAGAGAACGCGACACGAGTCGCAATGACTCTTGTTCAGCCAGGGAGCTGCTCCAACTGCTCCAGCTGCTGCTGCTGCTGCCACACTGTGCGTTTATTGACTTAAAGATGTTTACAGCCGATGAATGACGAGTCGTCGTGTTTATTATGCACGTGGGGGGAGGGGGGGGGGAGACCGGAGCACCCGGAGACAACCCACGCCTCGCGCGAGGGGGCAACGCTCTATCCCCACCCCCCTGTAGAGATGGAATGAACAGGTGGCGATGATCCCACTTGCTGCACTGCCTCCTCCTAGCGAGCCGCGGGAAGGGAGTTCCACATCATCCGTGTGTGAGCCACCAACCCCACCTCCCCCCCCCCCTGCTGCTGCCTCCACAGGGCGCTGGGTGACTACGATGGGCAGTCACGTGCAGAGCATGGGCACCACCACCACAACCACCACCACTACCACAAGCACCACCACAATCACCACCAGCACCACCACCATCACAACCACCGCCACCAAAGACTAAGATCCCCCGAATAGTCTTAACAGACTGTTGGGGCAAGTGCTGTTAGCGAGCACCTATTAAAGCTGGCACGGCACGCGAGCGGGTGGGTGGCCAGCACCACGCCCGACCGCCTTTGTCTCCCTCGTGGCGATGTTTATTACACACCGCACCAGGTACTCATTTGAGACTGAGCCGACCTAGGGGAGGCCCAGGGACCGGTTCAGACAATTGTCACCGGCGTCAATGGCCATGAGCGGTCACGTGGGTTCGTGACTTTAGCGCAGCGCTGTCAGCGGCCTCTCCCGCGCGCGGCAACCCGCACTGACCAGCGCGGGGAAGTATGGTCAAGATGACCCCCACGGCGTGAGGGACGGGGGGCATCCATCCAGCAGTGGATCTACCACGAGGCTGCGTGCGTGCGCAGGAGAAGTGCGTGGATGGGTGGCGTCTCGCCACCCCACCCCGCCCCTTGCCGACCTCCCCTCCCCATCATCCCCTCCCCGTGGTCCCTGGTAACAATGGAGCGTCGCCATGGCAACGCACGCGTCAGGGCGTCACGGAGACGGCGGCGGCGGCGTCGCTGCGGCCCCGGGGCGACTGAACCCGGTGGCCCCCGGAGACCACGCGAGACAAAGGCGCCCCGTGTAGCCTCAACGGACTGTTGGGGCAAGTGCTGTTAGCGAGTTGCAGCACCTGTGAAGGCCTGCACGGCACACGTGGGGGTGGGTGGCCAGGCACCGCACGCCCGTCCGCCTTTGTCTCCCCAGTGGCGATGTTTACACAGATGCACCGGGTACTCATTTGAGGCCGAGTCGACCTAGGGGAGGCCCGAGACTGGCTCAGATAGCCAACTGAACTCGGGTTGCCGGGTTCATAGCGCGGGGTGCCAAGCGCTCCGCCGCCGCTCCCCGCGGTGCGTGTGTGTGTGCACGCACACCAACAACACCAACAACAACACCAACAACAACACCAACAACAACACCAACAACAACAACAACAGCACCAACAACACCACCAACAACAACAACAACACCAACAACACCAACAACACCAACAACAACACCAACAACACCAACAACAACACCAACAACACCAACAACAACAACACCAACAACACCAACACCAACAACACCAACAACAACACCAACAACAACAACACCAACAACACCACCAACAACACCAACAACACCAACAACACCAACAACAACACCAACAACAACACCAACAACACCAACAACAACACCAACAACACCAACAACACCAACAACAACACCAACAACACCAACACCAACAACAACACCAACAACAACACCAACAACAACACCAACAACACCAACAACACCAACAACAACAACAACAACACCAACAACACCAACAACAACACCAACAACACCAACAACAACACCAACAACAACACCAACAACAACAACACCAACAACAACACCAACAACAACACCAACAACAACAACACCAACACCAACAACACCAACAACACCAACAACAACACCAACAACAACACCAACAACACCAACAACAACACCAACAACAACACCAACAACAACACCAACAACAACAACAAAAGCAGCTGCCGTTCGCCACTAACTGGCGGTGACGCCACTACGGCGCTTTGTGCCAGGCTAGGTGCACGTTGAGGCCATGTGGAGTGTGAAAGGCTCGCTGGCAGGAGGTCACAGGACAGCCCCAGGTGCCACGGGCTGATCGACTGAGATGGCTGGAAGATACACAAGCTGTGGCCCCTATTGTCCCCGTTTGCTGTATTTTATCAGCCCGGCGCTCCGCTCGTTGTTGTGAGCGTCACTCCTCCGCCCTCTGCTCTTGTTGGAGGGCGACTGCCTCCAACTGACCAGCAGCGTCCTTCACGAGCCTCCTCCACAGAGGCCGATCTTGACACCGATGGAACCAGTCATCGGCAAGTCCACTCAGCTCCACATCCTCTTGTACCACATCACTCCATCTCTTTTCCAGCCCGTTCCACGCCCGTTTAGCCCCCTCTATCCGGCCAAACAGAAGCTGCTTGGGCATGCGGTGGCTGTGCATGCGGGCTACATGACCCAGCCAATGTAGCCTCGCCTACCGGAGGAGCTCACTGATGGGAACGTGTCCAGATCTTTCAAGGTCCTCACACAATCCAACCTGCTTAAACCCAGGATGGATCGTAGGCAGGCAAGCCTGAAGGTTTTAAACCGGCAAAGATGTTCTTCCAGAGGGGTCCATGTTTCGGGAGCACAGAGAAGGGATGGCATTACTGTGGCCGAGAAGACCCGAAGCTTCGTGTTGAGCGACAGTCGAGGTAGCTTCCACAAAGAGTTACGCGGCAGATGAAAATATAATGCTGCTGGTGGGGAGTTGAGGGAGTGGAGTCTTTGATGGCGCAAAATACCAACGCAGGTGCTTAGTTTTGTGGTGGGATTTGATGGTAAGGCCCCACCTCTTAGTGGCACACTCCAGGTTCAGAAGCAGAACCTACACCTTGTTCTCAGAGTGAGAAGCAATTACTGAACCATCAGCGTACACAACATGCTTGACCAATAGGGAGCCATCCCTTGCATGCACCTGGGCATCGATCAGCTTCCCATTGTACCAGCTAGTAATGTCATGAAACTACCCAAACTACGTGGTCAAAATGTGTTTAATATTGTAGGAGTCAGAGGACATCGCTGTTGGGCTCCAAGGTGAACAGGGAATGGCTCTGACCCTAGGCCACGTAAATTTACCCGGGCCTGCCCACCATCATGAAGGACCTTAATGATTGTGAGCAGAGGGTCAGTGACTCCAAAGACACGAACAACAACCCAGAGCCCTGGCCTTTTGATGTTATCATAGACCTTGACCAGGTCAAGAAAGCAGAGATGTAGGTCATGTTGAAATTCCCTGCACCTCTGCTGTAACAGATGGACAGAGAATTTGGCATCCGTCCAATATCACCCTGGCTTGAAAACCACATTGGGGCTCCCTAACATTCAACAAAGACCAAGATCCCCCATATAGCCTTAACAGACTGTTGGGGCAAGTGCTGTTAACGATCATCTGTGAAGGCCGGCACAGCACACGAGTGGCGATGCTTACACATTGCACAAAGTACTCATTTGAGGCTGAGTTGACCTAGGGGAGGCCCAGGACCAGTTCAGATAATTGTTACCGGTGGTGGCCGTGAGCGGGAATCGTACCGGGTCGCCGGGTTCTTAGCGCAGCGCGCTAACCACTACACCGCCGCTCCCCACACACGAACACGCACACACAGGCACGGACAACAACAACCGCCATTCGCCACTAAGTGGCGGTGACGTCACCACGACGCTTGTGCCAGGCCAAGTGCACCTTGAGGCCACGTGAAGTGTCGAACGCCCGCTGGCAGGAGGTCACGGGGCAGACCCAGCAGGTGCCACGGGTCGACTGACCGAGATGACCGAGATGACTGGCTGATGCACCACCTGTGCCCCCTACTGTACCAACTTGCTGTGCTTTAGCCACCCGGCGCTCCGCTCGTTGTTGTGAGCGTCGCTCCTCCGCCCTCCGTTGTTGTTGGAGGGCGACTGCCTCCAACTGCCCAGTAGCGTCCTTCACGAGCCTCCTCCACTGAGGCCGATCTTGACACCGCTGATACCAGTCATCGGCAAGTCCACTCAGCTCCACGTCCTCCTGTACCACATCACTCCATCTCTTCTCTAGCCCGTGCCACGCCCGTTTAGCCCCCTCGATCCGGCCGAACAAAAGCTGTTTAGGCATGCGGTGGCTGGGCATGCGGGCTATATGACCCAGCCAACGCAGCCTTGCCTGCAGGAGGAGCTCACCGATGGGACTTTGACCAGATCTTTCAAGGATTTGTGAGCTCCTCACACAATCCAGCCTGGTTAAACCCAGGATGGATCGTAGGCAGGCCAGCCTAAATGTTTCCAACCAGCGAAGATGCTCCATTAGGGGGGTCCACGTTTCGCAAGCGTAGAGAAGGGAGGGAATGACTGTGGCCGAGAAGACCTGAAGCTTCGTGCGGAGCAACAGACCAGGTAGCTTCCACACAGCGTTACGCAACTGATGAAAAGATATTGCCGCTCGACTGATTAGGAGTGAGACCTCTGCTGTTAAACTGGAGCCGGTCATAAGCACACTGCTCAGGTATGGGAAACTCTCCACTCTCTCCACTACTGCCCCATCACCGATTGGGAGTTGTGGGGGTGGAGTGTCCGATGGTACAAAATACCCAGGCAGGTGCTTAGTTTTGGTGGGGCTGATGGTAAGGCCTCACCTCTTAGTGGCACGCTCCAGTCACAGCAGCAGCGTCTCCAACTCCTCTTCTGAATGAGCAGCGATTACCAAATCATCGGCATACATAACGTGGTTGGGAGCCATCCCTTGATCGCACCCGGGCGTCGATCAGCCTCCCATTATATCTGTACGAAATGGAAATTCCCCTGGTACAGCTATTGAAGGCTTCACGAACTACATGGTCAAAATAGATGTTAAATAATGTGGGAGCCAGCGGACATCCCTGTCGCACCCCAAGGTGTACAGGGAAAGGCTCTGACTCCCGGCCACGTAGTTTTACCCGGGCCCGCTCACCATCATGAAGGTCCTTAATGATCGTTAGCAGAGGGTCAAGGACTCCGAAAGCACGAAGAACAGCCCAGAGCCCAGGCCTACTGATGGTATCATAGGCCTTGACCAGGTCAATAAAGCAGAGATGTAGGTCTTGTTGGAATTCCCTACACCTCTGCTGTAGCAGACGGACAGAAAATATGGAATCTGTGCAGGACCGCCCTTTCCTGAAACCGCATTGGGGCTCTGCACGCCTCTCCTCAGCGTGCCTATCAAGGCGATGTTGAATAATCCTTGCCAGGACCTTTCCCGGCACACTGAGGAGTGAGATGCCCCTGTAGTTGTTATAGTCTGTGCGGTCCCCCTTCTTAAAGAGGGGGACCACCAGGGCATCCTTCCAGTCCTGCGGAACCCGTCCAGTGGTCCAGACTGTTGTTATCATGTCATATAGGGCAGTATGTGCACAAGCGCCACCCTCCCTCAGCATTTCGCTTGGGAGATCATCTCTGCCCGGTGCCTTTCCTGGTCTCAGACTCCGGATCGCCTTCAGTACTTCCTCAACAGATGGCACCACAGCCAGCCACTCACCAGCCTCAGCAGGGTTATCCCCATTTTGTGCCATGATGTTTTCCTGGCTGAGAGATTTCCCCTCCCCGAGGACCTCACAGAAATGCTCAGCAAATCTGCAAACCTGTTCCTGGGGGTCGGAGATTTGATTACCGTTTTGTCCCCTAATGATGGTAATAGGTGTGGCGCTGCAGGTTACTTTTTTGATGGAGTTAAATAGTGATTTGTGATCGCGGGCCACTGAGGCAGACTCTATCTCCTCAGCAACCCGCGACCACCACCCATCCTTGCAGCGCCTTATGGCTCTCCGAACCTCCGAGCGGAGGCTACGGTAAACCTCCTCATTCTCTGACGTGGGATGCTGTAGCCGATGAGAGTGGGCCTGTCGCTTTTTCTCAACTAACCTGAACACCTCCTCTGTCAGCCATGGTTTCTGGGGAGGTCTGGACCGCGTGCCCAAAGCAGCCATTGCAGCTGCATGAATCACAGTCCTAAACCTCGCCCATTTACCCTCGACATCAGGAGGAGTGGGGGACGATGCCAACCCCAGCTGCAAGCGATGATGAAATTCTCGCTTGCAACTTTCATCAGCTAACTGAGACCAGGCCACTTTTGGTTGGAATGGGGTCCTGGGTGTACACCCACCACCGGAGTGGAAGAATGGCAGGCGCATCTTACAGATGACTAGTCGATGGTCAGAGGGCAGATCAGCTCCACGGTAGGTCCTGGTGTCAAGGACATGGGCTCGCATCCGCTGGTCCGTCACTATGTAGTCCAGCAGATGTTCTTGCTTGGACCCGGCATGCATCCATGATGTTGTGTGGATGCGCCGATGCCGGAAGAGTGTGTTGGTAATTACAAGCCCATGGGCTGCACAAAAATCTAGCAGCCTCCTACCGTTGTTATTGAGCTGATCTGGCCCATGCATTCCAATCACTCCAGACCAGGTGCCAGCATCATGACCAACTCGGGCATTAAAGTCACCCAACAAGATGACTCTGTCCCGAGTGGCCACTTTAGCCAGCACCTGTGACAGGAGGTCATAGAAGGCATCTGACTCATCGGCTTTGCCTGCATCCCTCCACGGATGTTCATCTTCGGTGGGGGCATAAGTAACCACGACCACCACTCCTCCCCTCCGGTTGATGGGAAGGCGAGCCCAAAGTATCCTGGGGCTTACAGCTTCCCACACCTCACCGCCACGCTCCCACGCCCCCTTCATTCTTTTGTTCAGAAGAAGAGCCACACCCTTGTTTGGCAGTCTCCTGTCCCGAGTGGAGGACTGTCCACCCCTCATGGTGGCAGGAGCCAGAACACGCATGGACACACACACACGCACACGCACGCACACACACGGTGCCACCCCCATCCACCACTACCACTGGACTCACCTTTCCATGCTGCACAACTGGGACCACCGCATCAGGAGGCACTGCCGATCCTCCACCGTGGGCCCCTCCTCCACCGTGGGCCCCTCCTCCACCGTGGGCCCCTCCTCCACCGTGGGCCCCTCCTCCACCGTGGGCCCCTCCTCCACCTTGGGCCCCTCCTCCACCGTGGGCCCCTCCTCCCCCGTGGGCCCCTCCTCCACCGTGGGGCCCTACTCCACCGTGGGCCCCTCCTCCTCCTCCAAGGACCCCTCCTCCACCTTGGGCCCCTCCTCCATCGTGGGCACTTCCTCCACCGTGGGGACCTCCTCCGCTGTGGGGCCCTGCCTGGGCGTGCTCCTTGGGCTGGGTGTTGAATTGGACGTTGAACGCCGGGCGGCTCGGCGTGGCCTCCGCCGAGAAGCCGGAGTGGACGCCCGCGCTGCCGGCGGGCCTCGCCATGCCACCACCTCCCCCTCCAGCATGCACTACCGCACCACTTCCACCAGCATGCACTACCACACCACCACCACCTCCACCATGCACTAACGCACCACCACCACCACCTCCACCATGCACTAACGCACCACCACCACCTCCACCACCACCACCTCCACCATGCACTACGGCACCACCAGCATCACCACCTCCACCATGCACTACCGCACCACCACCTCCTCCACCATGCACTACCGCACCACTACCACCACCACCATGCACTACTGCTCCACTACCACCACCACCATGCACTACCGCACCACCACCATGCACTACCGCACCACTACCACTACCACCACCACCACGCACTACCGCACCACTACCACCACCACCATGCACTACCGCACCACCACCGGCAGCTCCCACCACTCCCATGACGGCGGTGCCACTGAAGCGGGCCCCGCTGCCAGCCGCCCCTCCAGGGCGGGGCACAGCGGCCTGGTTGGGCCCAGGGGAGGCCTCACTCGACTTGATCTGAGTGGAGCCCTGGGATGGCTTGTAGGGAGCCAGGGGGCCCTGGGAGGGTTTGGAGGGAGCCAGGGGGCCCTGGGAGGGTTTGGAGGGAGTCACGGAGCCCTGGGAGGGTTTGGAGGGAGCCAGGGGGCCTTGGGAGGGTTTGGAGGGAGCCAGGGGGCCCTGGGAGGGTTTGGAGGGAGTCACGGAGCCCTGGGAGGGTTTGGAGGGAGCCATGGGGCCTTGGGAGGGTTTGGAGGGAGCCAGGGGGCCCTGGGAGGGTTTGGAGGGAGCCAGGGGGCCCTGGGAGGGTTTGGAGGGAGCCATGGGGCCCTGGGAGGGTTTGGAAGGAGCCACGGGGCCCTGGGCGTCCCCAGCAAACACAGCGTGGGACGTCACCTTGGCCGCCTGTAACAGACACGCAGAAGGAGAAGAAGAATCATTGTTAACATTGGTAGCCGGGCGTCCGGCGGCACTTGGTGCCACCGTTTGCGAAAGCGCAAGGAGATGGTCACTCACGGGGAGGCGCCCTCAAAGGTGCTCCGCTCTGGCAGCACTTTCCCCAACAGCCTCTTCAACAGGGGGATCTTTGTACCCACGTGTGTGTGTGTGTACACGTGTGTGTGTGTGTGTACACGTGTGTGTATGTAGTCCGGCAAAACAACCCCCAACCTCCTCGCAGTGCCGGACGGGCAACACTGTCGTGGACATTGCTATAGGGGGAGGGCCAATGCCCATTGGCCTCTCCCCTAATGGCGTCTGTGACCACCACAGTGGCTAAACGGGGGCTCTGGACGGGTGCGAGGGGCTGGTAACCCTTCCACCTTCAATTCATTACCACGAAACCACGACTTAAACATAAATATGTAACTAACAAGCTTGTGCCGGAGGCCCCGGGGGAACAGGCGTATATGACGTCTCCCGGCCAAACCCCATTTGGTGGAGCCAGGAGATTGAATCTTCACCCTCGGGGCTCCTCCAGAAACAACGAAAAACCATTGCGGATGGCCACGTGGAATGTTCGAACGCTCACTGCGGAGGAGAGTCTGCCACTCCTTTGTCGGGAGCTGGACCGGTAGCGCCTGGATCTCTGTGGCATTCAGGAGGTCCGGTGGACCGGTTCTGGCTCCTGCCACCATGAGGGGTGGACAGTCCTCCACTCGGGACAGGAGACTGCCAAACAACAGGGTGTGGCTCTTCTTCTGAACAAAAGAATGAAGGGGACGTGGGAGCGTGGCGGTGAGGTGTGGGAAGCTGTAAGCTCCAGGATTCTTTGGGCTCACCTTCCCATCAACCGGAGGCGAGGAGTGGTGGTCGTGGTTTCTTATGCCCCCACCGAAAATGAACATCCGTGGAGGGATGCAGGCAAAGCCGATGAGTCAGATGCCTTCTATGACCTCCTGTCACAGGTGCTGGCTAAAGTGGCCACTCGGGACAGAGTCATCTTGTTGGGTGACTTCAATGCCCGAGTTGGTCATGATGCTGGCACCTGGTCTGGAGTGATTGGAAGGCATGGGCCAGATCAGCTCAATAACAACGGTAGGAGGCTGCTAGATTTTTGTGCAGCCCATGGGCTTGTAATTACCAACACGCTCTTCCGGCATCGGCGCATCCACACAACATCATGGATGCATGCCGGGTCCAAGCAAGAACATCTGCTGGACTACATAGTGACGGACCAGCGGATGCGAGCCCATGTCCTTGACACCAGGACCTACCGTGGAGCTGATCTGCCATCTGACCATAGACTAGTCATCTGTTAGATGCGCCTGCCATTCTTCCACTCTGGTGGTGGGTGTACACCCAGAACCCCATTCCAACCAAAAGTGGCCTGGTCTCAGTTAGCTGATGAAAGTTGCAAGCGAGAATTTCATCATCGCTTGCAGCTGGGGTTGGCATCGTCCCCCACTCCTCCTGATGTTGAGGGTAAATGGGCGAGGTTTAGGACTGTGACTCATGCAGCTGCAATGGCTGCTTTGGGTACGCGGTCCAGACCTCCCCAGAAACCCTGGCTGACAGAGGAGGTGTTCAGGTTAGTTGAGAAAAAGCGACAGGCCCACTCTCATCGGCTATAGCATCCCACGTCAGAGAATGAGGAGGTTTACCGCAGCCTTCGCTCGGAGGTTCGGAGAGCCGTAAGGCGCTGCAAGGATGGGTGGTGGTCGCGGGTTGCTGAGGAGCTAGAGTCTGCCTCAGTGGCCTGCGATCACAAATCACTATTTAACTCCATCAACAAAGTAACCTGCAGCGCCACACCTATTACCATCATTAGGGGAAAAAACGGTAATCAAATCTCCGACCCCCAGGAACAGGTTTGCAGATTTGCTGAACATTTCAGTGAGGTCCTGGGGGAGGGGAAATCTCTCAGCCAGGAAAACATCATGGCACAAAGTGGGGATAACCCTGCTGAGGCTGCGGTGCCTCAAATATTGAAAGAGGTCACCCCCTGTGAGTGGCTGGCTGAGGTGCCATCTGTTGAGGAAGTTTTGAAGGCGATCCGGAGTCTGAGACCAGAAAAGGCACCGGGCAGAGATGATCTCCCAGGCGAAATGCTGAGGGACGGTGGCGTTTGTGCACATACTGCCCTATATGACATGATAACAACAGTCTGGACCACTGGACGGGTTCCGCAGGATTGGAAGGATGCCCTGGTGGTCCCCCTCTTTAAGAAGGGGGACCGCACAGACTGTAACAACTAAAGGGGCATCTCACTCCTCAGTGTGCCGGGAAAGGTCCTGGCACGGATTATTCAACATCTCCTTGCTAGGCACGCTGAGGAGAGGCTTGTGGAGCCCTAATGCGGTTTCAGGAAAGGGCGGTCCTGCACAGATGCCATATTTTCTGTCCGTCTGCTACAGCAGAGGTGTAGGGAATTCCAACAAGACCTACATTTCTGCTTTATTGACCTGGTCAAGGCCTATGATACCATCAGTAGGCCTGGGCTCTGGGCTGTTCTTCGTGCTTTCAGAGTCCCTGACCCTCTGCTCACGATCATTAAGGACCTTCATGATGGCGAGCGGGCTCTGGGTAAAACTACGTGGCCGGGAGTCAGAGCCTTTCCCTGTACACCTTGGGGTGCGACAGGGATGTCCGCTGGCTCCCACATTATTTAACATCTATTTTGACCACGTAGTTTGTGAAGCCTTCAAAAGCTGTACCGGGGGAATTTCCATTTGGTACAGATATAATGGGAGGCTGATCGACGCCCGGGTGCGATCAAGGGATGGCTCCCTATTGGTCAACCACGTTATGTATGCCGATGATTTGGTAATAGCTGCTCATTCAGAAGAGGAGTTGGAGACGCTGCTGCTGTGACTGGAGCGTGCCACTAAGAGGTGGGGCCTTACCATCAGCCCCACCAAAACTAAGCACCTGCCTGAGTATTTTGTATCATCGGACACTCCACCCCCACAACTCCCAATCGGTGATGGGGCGGTGGTGGAGAGAGTGGAGAGTTTCCCATACCTGGGCAGTGTGCTTATGACCGGCTCCAGTTTAACAGCAGAGGTCTCACTCCGAATCAGTCGTGTGGCAATATCTTTTCATCGGTTGCATAACGCTGTGTGGAAGCTACCTGGTCTGTCGCTAAGCACGAAGCTTCAGGTCTTCTCGGCCACGGTCATTCCCTCCCTTCTCTACGCTTGCGAAACGTGGACCCCCCTAATGGAGCATCTTCGCCGGTTGGAAACATTTAGGCTGGCCTGCCTACGATCCATCCTGGGTTAAACCAGGCTGGATTGTGTGAGGAGCTCACAAATCCTTGAAAGATCTGGTCAAAGTCCCGTTGGTGAGCTCCTCCGGCAGGCAAGGCTGCGTTGGCTGGGTCATGTAGCCCGCATGCCCAGCCACCGCATGCCTAAACAGCTTTTGTTCGGCCGGATCGAGGGGGCTAAACGGGCGCGGCACGGGCTAGAGAAGAAATGGAGTGATGTGGTACAGGAGGACGTGGAGCTGAGTGGATGCCGATGACTGGTACCAGCAGTGTCAAGATCGGCCTCGGAGGCTCGTGAAGGACGCTACTGGGCAGTTGGAGGCAGTCGCCCTCCAACAACAACGGAGGGCGGAGGAGCGACGCTCACAACAACGAGCGGAGCGCCGGGTGGCTAAAGCACAGCAAATTGGTACAGTAGGGGGCACAGGTGGTGCATCAGCCAGTCATCTCGGTCATCTCGGTCAGTCGACCCGTGGCACCTGCTGGGTCTGCCCCGTGACCTCCTGCCAGCGGGCGTTCGACACTTCACGTGGCCTCAAGGTGCACTTGGCCTGGCACAAGCGTCGTGGTGACGTC
Organism: Lampetra planeri; assembly: GCF_965212315.1. Lineage (NCBI taxonomy): Eukaryota > Metazoa > Chordata > Hyperoartia > Petromyzontiformes > Petromyzontidae > Lampetra > Lampetra planeri. The sequence continues at coordinate 42,772 of NW_027615114.1, read as the reverse complement.
ACCGCCACTTAGTGGTGAATGGCGGTTGTTGTTGTTGTGTGTGCGCGTGCGTGCGTGTGTGTGTGCGCGCGTGCGTACCTGCCACCCGCGTGGCTCCAGTGGAGCCAGGCTCTCCATCTCGGCGATGAGGCTGTTCAGCTGATCGATCTCCACCTCGATGCTCGACTGCTTCCCCAGAGGCTGCTTCTACAAGACAAAGACAAAGATTCCCCCCCCCGTGTAGCCTGTCACAGACTGTTGAGGCAAGTGCTGGTAGTGAGCACCTACCAAGGCCCACAACGGTACACGAGAGGGGTGGGTGGCCAGCTGCCCACGGCAGCATTTGTCTCCCCAATGCTGATTTTGATTGCACACCTCACCAGGCACAAGGCTCGGACGACATAGGGGAAGCCCAGGACCAGTTCAGATGTTGGTCACCCCGAGCCGGAATCGAACACGTGGACAGAGGCACCTGTGTGCACATTGTGTGTGAGTCCTAAACACGTGCGTGCTGTGCCTGTCTCCCCTTTATCTCCCTGTATCTCCCTGTGTCTCCCTGTGTCTCCCCATGTCCCCCGTGTCTCCCTTTATCTCCCTGTGTCTTCCTTTATCTCCCTTTATCTCCCTGTATCTCCCTGTATCTCCCTGTGTCTCCCCATGTCCCCCGTGTCTCCCTTTATCTCCCTGTGTCTTCCTTTATCTCCCTTTATCTCCCTGTATCTCCCTGTATCTCCCTGTATCTCCCTGTATCTCCCTGTGTCTCCCCATGTCCCCCATGTCCCGTGTCCCCCTTTATCTCCCTGTGTCTGCCCATGTCCCCCGTGTCTCCCCTGTATCTCCCTATGTCTCCCCGTGTCCCCCTTTATCTCCCTGTATCTCCCTGTATCTCCCTGTGTCTCCCCATGTCCCCCGTGTCTCCCCTTTATCTCCCTGTGTCTCCCTGCATCTCCCCGTGTCCCCCGTGTCTCCCTGCTCTCTCCGTATCTGCCCGTGTCTCCCTTTATCTCATTGTGTCTCCTCGTGTCTCCCCGTGTCTCCCTTTATCTCTCCGTGCCTCCCCGTGTCTCCACCCCTCCTCACCCCCCCCCCCCCCCCCCCCCCGTGTGTCTCCCCTCGTCCTCACCGCGATTGGCGACACGACCGGAGGGGGCAGGGGGAAGCCCCCCGGGGGAGACACGGGGCCCCCCGAGACCTCCTCCTGCTCCTCGCACGGCGGCGGTGGCGGCGGTGGGGGGAGGTCACCTGGTTTGGGTGAGCGGGGGAAGGAGCGGGCGAGAGGGTGTCAAGTAGGGGCAGAAGAACAACAACTCTCGGGGCAGATACGGCCCTCGAATTCATTCGGCACGACCCATGATTTCATTCGGCACGTAGCCGCGACTTTATCCCCCCCCCATCTCTGGTGTTAGCCCAAGCACGCACTTCCCCTTTGCGTGGGCCACAGTGGTGGGCAGGGGGAGGAGGGGCACCACCACCCACCCCACGTTTCCACCACCGACACGACCACAACCGCAAATTCCTCCACACGCAGCAGCAATTTCCCCTGACCCACGGCTTGTGCCTAGCCCTCGCACAGAGGCTCGATCTGTCTGCACAACGCTGGCGCTCGCAGCGATGGGGCAGTGGGAGTGCGCAGGGCGGTGCGACTGCGCCAGGGCATAACGGCCGGATAAGGGGGGGGGGTCCAAATAGCCCTTCATTTCAGTCTATGCACCAGGGCCCAAGCCAACCACGTCACTCTACTGCACCACAGAGACCCACAAACTAACACAGAGAAGCTGTAGACTCACGTTAAACACATCGACTCGCATGGAACCTATAGACTCACGCAGAGACCCAAAGAGACGCACAGAACTGATCGCTATACTCATAAACCCATATTGATCCACATAGAGACGTATAGACTCACATAGAGACCCATAGACTCACACATTAACCCAAAGACTCCCACAGAGATGCATCGACTCATACAAACACCGAGACTACCACAGAGACCCACAGACTCACATAGAGACCGATAGACTCACATAGAGACCCATAGACTCACACATCAACCATCAACCCAAAGACTCCCAGAAAAACCTAGACTTCCACAGAGACCAACAGACTAATATAGAGACCCATAGACTCACAAAGAGACTCATAGACTCACACATCAACCCAAAGACTCCCAGAAAAACCAAGACTCCCACAGATACCAACAGACTAATGTAGAGACCCATAGACTCACAAAGAGACTCATAGACTCACATAGAGACCCGTAGACTCACACATCAACCCAAAGACTCCCAGAAAAACCGAGACTCCCACAGAGACCCACAGACTCACACAGAGACTCATAGGCTTGCTTATTGGCGCATAGACTCACAACAAAAAGTCAATAGACTCCCATACAAGCTATATACTCAAAGAGAGACCCACAGAGACTGGCAAGGCCTACATAGACACCTTCTCCACAGAGGAAGCACACACACGTGCACACACACGCACGTGCACACACGCACGTGCACGCCCCGTCAGGGAACAACAACCGCCGTGCCCGTTCTCCGCGGCACAGCGGGCGGATCGGGTTCGTGCCGAGGTCTGGGTGCCCATGGACGTGAACGACCTTTGAATGTTATTATTATTATATTTAAAACAACGTGGGTGAAATTGTGGAGCAACAGCCGTATCAGACGTGAGCACATCCAATCGGCACAATCATTGCTTCGCTGCAGCTAAAAGACTCATAACTACCCCCCCCACCCCGCACCGCCGCCGCCGCCCTGTGTGTGAGCTCGGCACTCGAAGGCCGGAAGGCCGGAATGGGTGACCTCGCCGGACGGCAGTGCTGAGGAAGAAGAAGAATAAGAAGGGAGAATCTTCTTCTTGGTTCTTTCGGTAAATTGTTCTTTACCCTTCTATCTGGCAACAAAACTGACACCTTTTTACAAGGAGTCATGTTTGCATAGACCGCAATACCTGCAGTCATAATACAAACAAAAGACATAACTCTGATAATGTGCGCTGTCCTTGAAGTTGATTGGTCCACACCCGATGCAGCTTTCCTTAGAGCCTAGTCTCACATGGGTTGGACCAGATGACGCCAAAGGGCGCACAAAAAAGGTGTCAGTTTTGTTGCCAGATAGAAGGGTAAAAAAACAATTATCCTATTTTTACTGGCAAATGAGGTTCTCATAGTTCTTTCGGTAAAGTCACGTAGAAGGGAAATAATAAAATAATAAAAATAAAACATAATAAAATAATTCTCACGACGTTTCGGCCACAACGCAAGCAGCCGTCCTCAGGTGAAGAACAGGTCTGTCGGGGAGACAGCGTCTGAATGAGACCCGAGGACGGCTGCTTGCGTTGTGGCCGAAACGTCGTGAGAATTATTTTATTATGTTTTATTTGTATTATTTTATTATTTCCCTTCTACGTGACTTTACTGAAAGAACCAAGAAGATGATTAATAATAAGCAACCCATGTTGTAAAATCACATTGGCGCTGCAACTCCGGTGACTTTGATGAGAGAGTCAGCCAGAGGACAAGACACGAAACTTGACGGTTCCAAATGCTTTCGACCCCAAATTGCGTGCGACGTCTGGGTACTGTGGAAATACAAGTGACGCTTTTGAGAATTGTGCACGCGATTGTTTGTTCGGATTGTCCACACAGGGCGCTGTTGTCTGTGCTTGTGCACCACGGCGCACAGCAGCAGCTGCAGCAGCAGCAGCAGAAGCAGCTGCAGTAGCATCAGCAGCTGCAGCAGACGCATCTGCAGCAGTAGCAGCATCAGCAGCAGCAGAAGCAGCTGCAGTAGTAGCAGCAGCAGCTGCAGCAGAAGCAGCTGCAGCAGTAGCAGCAGCAGCTGCAGCAGCAGCTGCAGCAGAAGCAGCTGCAGCAGTAGCAGCTGCAGCAGTAGCAGCAGCAGCTGCAGCAGTAGCAGCTGCAGCAGTAGCAGCTGCAGCAGTAGCAGCTGCAGCAGTAGCAGCAGCAGCTGCAGCAGCAGCTGCAGCAGAAGCAGCTGCAGCAGTAGCAGCTGCAGCAGTAGCAGCAGCAGCTGCAGCAGAAGCAGCTGCAGCAGTAGCAGCTGCAGCAGTAGCAGCAGCAGCTGCAGCAGCAGCAGGACTGTCGCCCGGTGGGACCTGCGTCTCCCACAAGAACTACGACCGATCGTGAACCGCTCCCTAGCTCGGACAGTGGCCTCGCTCACTCTCCCCACCTCCTCCTCCTCCTCCCACCTCTTCCTCTTCCCCTTCCCCTCGCTGTAAACACGCGGCTCCTGGCGGAGACTATTTCTGTCTGTGGCCTCCATCAACACGGGGAACCACGTCCACACGGCCACTCTAATAACCACGTCAACACGGCCACTCTAATAACCACGTAGCCTCAACATAATAAAATAAACAACTTTGATAATGATAATAAAATGCACTGTCCTTTGTTATCATTATCAGAGTTGTTTCTTTTCTTTTTGTTTGCATTTTGACTGCTTGTGTTGTGGTTATTGCAAACATGATGCCTTGTATAAAGGTGTCAGTTTTGTACCAGTTTAAAGGGTAAAAAACCTACTACTATATTTTGCCACTGGTAAAGGAGATGTCTCATAGTGTAAAGGATAAACCATCATCGCACCAACTCCAGGCTTCCTCGCAGCGGCTTCTTGCTGCCCATCGAACAAAGACGGCGGTCGCCGCATCGCGCGGCGCTTTCGGATGCGCCGCTTCTGTGGCCGTCTGGAACGTTCTTCCCCTTCCGATATGAGGAAGCCACTGGGAGATGTGCGCACACTTGAAGCCCAGATTGACAAACTCACTTCTTTGGAACTATTTTTTGTGATGTTTAGTTTGTTGTCCTTCCCCCGCCCCGCCGATGAGCACGGTTGGCTACGTACGGTGCGAAAGAAGTTCAACGTACGTACACACAGAGACCATGAACCTTCCACCTACAGCTCTTGCCGTAGCTCTCCATACGCCGTGGCAGTAATGGAGCACCTCAGTTACCAGCTAACTATTTACTATATCACAATTCGTTTTTTTTAGTTTTACCAGGTAAGGCACTCACTGAGCTATTTAGCTCTCTTTCCCAATCGACGTGGCCACAAACGATTGCTCAACGAGGTGGCTTACCGTCATCGTGTGGAAACGTACAGCCGCCAAAGACTCTAAACACGTGACGACGTTGTTGTTGACTCTAAATGTGGAGGGGTAAAAACCGGAGGACCCGGAGAAAAATTCAAACGACCACGGGGAGATGATGAGAGAGACACCGCAAACTCCAAATATACAGCAGCAGCAGGCGTCAGGGTCGGGATCGAACCCACGACCTCCTGTACACCAGGCGAGGTAGTTAACATCTCATAGCCACCGTGATGATGATGGAGAGAGACACCGCAAACTCCAAATATACAGCAGCAGGCGTCAGGGTCGAGATCGAACCCACAACCTCCTGTATACCAGGCGAGGTCGTTAACATCTCCTAGCCACCGTGGTGATGATGAGAGAGAGAGACACGCAGACTCCAAATATACAGCAGCAGGCGTCAGGGTCGGGATCGAACCCACGACCTCCTGTAGACCTGGCGAGGTAATTAACATCTCCTAGCCACAGTGGCGATGCTTGGGACCCATCGTTCGAGAACTCCCTACAGCGCGAGGCAGCTGGGTGAGTCGATTTGTGTGTGTAACTCCATGTGTGTGTATCTAAAGTCCATGTCTGTGTGTGTGAGTCGATGTGTGTGTAAGTCGATGTGTGTGTGAGTCCATATGTGTGTGTAGGCCAATGTGTGTGTGAGTCTATGTATATGTGTGTGTGAGTCGATGTTTGTGTGTAGTTCCACATGTGTGTGTGTCTTAGTCGATATGTGTGTGTGTAAGTCCATATGTGTGCTTAGGTCGATGTGTGTGTGAGAGTCTACGTATGTGTGTGTGTGAGTCGCTGTATGTGTGTACGTCGACTTGTGTGTGTAACTCCATGTGTGTGTCTCTAAAGTGGATGTCTGTGTGTGTGAGTTAATATATGTGTGTAAGTCGATGTGTTTGTGTGTGTGGGTCGATGTCTGTGTGTGTGTCCAAGTCGATGTATGTGTGTATCTTTTTCGCCCGGGCAACTCCAGGTACTTCCCGCTAGTCAGGAAATAAAGCGACGAGCGGGCGCAGGTTGGGGGGAGGGGGCCCCGGGGGGAGGGGCTGCAGGGGGAGGGTTCCCGGGGGGAGGGGGCCCCGGGGGGGGGGGTGAGGATCGCTTCGCACTCCCCCAGCAAGGGAAGTGCTCCAGGCTGCCTCCAAGAATCACGTTTGTGTTTATTTTCATTTCCCCTTTCATTACTTCAATTAAAGCCTGCCCACCGCGTGACCCCGCTCCCACGGGCCTCTTGCCCTCCCCATCTCTACCTCCAGACCTTTAGCCAACCCAAGCTTGGGTGGGAAACAAACGCGATGAACCACAGTCGGCTCCCGGCGCGACGTTCTTGTGTGTGTCACATGTGACACGTAAGTCAGGAGGGGAAACACAATGGGGTGGGCGGGGCCCACCTGGATAGGGGAAAGGGAGCGATTGGAAATGATGAAAGCGTGCAGCAAGCGAGGTGTCAATCACACGTGCATGTGCCCAGCTTCCTATAAATAGGGGCCATCCACCACCTCCATCCTCCACCACCATCCTCCACCACCAACACCATCCTCCTCCACCACCCACCACCACCCAACACCACCCAACACCACCCATCATCACCATCCTCCACCACCCATCACCACCCATCACCACCACCCTCCACCACCCACCAGCACCCATCACCACCACCACCATCCACCACCACCCTCCACCACCAACACCCTCCACCACCACCACCATCCTCCACCACCACCACCCTCCACCACCACCCTCCACCACCAACTCCCTCCACCACCACCTTCCACCACCCCTCCACCCACACACCACACCACAGAATAGTGGAGGGTGAAGCGATGAAGACCCCAGCCACGAGCATCTCTGCTCTCGAGCTCCAGCCAGCAGCAGGGGGCCAGGAGCGCTCCCAGAACGCGTGCAAGCATCTAGCTGTAAGCAGCAGCTCGGCAGGACAGATTTTAAAATTATATATTTTTGTAATATACCAGACTCTGCAGTTAACAGTCCCTATGTGATGAGTTATTTGTGCCAGTGGACACAAGGAGGCTGCCTCTGACGCCACCCCGTGGTGGGAAGGAGCCAGCGGGCGCCAACTCTCTTCCTCCGCTCTGGCGACGGCGTCAGGCCGGCGTCGTACGATCCCCCGTTCGTTCGATCTCCCGTTCGCTCGATCTCCCGTTCGCTCGATCTCCCGTTCGCTCGATCTCCCGTTCGCTCGATCTCCCGTTCGTTCGATCTCCCGTTCGCTCGATCTCCCGTTCGTTCGATCTCCCATTCGCACGATCTCCCGTTCGCTCGATCTCCCGTTCGTTCGATCTCCCGTTCGCTCGATCTCCCGTTCGCTCGATCTCCCATTCGCTCGATCTCCCGTTCGTTCGATCTCCCGTTCGCTCGATCTCCCGTTCGTTCGATCTCCCATTCGCACGATCTCCCGTTCGTTCGATCTCCCGTTCGTTCGATCTCCCGTTCGTTCGATCTCCCGTTCGTTCGATCTCCCATTCGCACGATCTCCCGTTCGTTCGATCTCCCGTTCGTTCGATCTCCCGTTCGTTCGATCTCCCGTTCGTTCGATCTCCCGTTCGTTCGATCTCCCGTTCGTTCGATCTCCCATTCGCACGATCTCCCGTTCGTTCGATCTCCCGTTCGTTCGATCTCCCGTTCGTTCGATCTCCCGTTCGTTCGATCTCCCGTTCGCTCGATCTCCCATTCGCTCGATCTCCCGTTCGTTCGATCTCCCGTTCGTTCGATCTCCCGTTCGTTCGATCTCCCGTTCGTTCGATCTCCCGTTCGTTCGATCTCCCGTTCGTTCGATCTCCCGTTCGTTCGATCTCCCATTCGCTCGATCTCCCATTCGCTCGATCTCCCGTTCGTTCGATCTCCCGTTCGTTCGATCTCCCGTTCGTTCGATCTCCCGTTCGTTCGATCTCCCGTTCGTTCGATCTCCCGTTCGTTCGATCTCCCGTTCGCTCGATCTCCCGTTCGCTCGATCTCCCGTTCGCTCGATCTCCCGTTCGTTCGATCTCCCGTTCGCTCGATCTCCCGTTCGTTCGATCTCCCGTTCGCACGATCTCCCGTTCGTTCGATCTCCCGTTCGTTCGATCTCCCGTTCGTTCGATCTCCCGTTCGTTCGATCTCCCATTCGCACGATCTCCCGTTCGTTCGATCTCCCGTTCGTTCGATCTCCCGTTCGTTCGATCTCCCGTTCGTTCGATCTCCCGTTCGTTCGATCTCCCGTTCGTTCGATCTCCCGTTCGTTCGATCTCCCGTTCGTTCGATCTCCCGTTCGTTCGATCTCCCGTTCGCTCGATCTCCCATTCGCTCGATCTCCCGTTCGTTCGATCTCCCGTTCGTTCGATCTCCCGTTCGTTCGATCTCCCGTTCGTTCGATCTCCCGTTCGTTCGATCTCCCGTTCGTTCGATCTCCCGTTCGTTCGATCTCCCATTCGCTCGATCTCCCATTCGCTCGATCTCCCGTTCGTTCGATCTCCCGTTCGTTCGATCTCCCGTTCGTTCGATCTCCCGTTCGTTCGATCTCCCGTTCGTTCGATCTCCCGTTCGTTCGATCTCCCGTTCGCTCGATCTCCCGTTCGCTCGATCTCCCGTTCGCTCGATCTCCCGTTCGTTCGATCTCCCGTTCGCTCGATCTCCCGTTCGTTCGATCTCCCGTTCGCACGATCTCCCGTTCGTTCGATCTCCCGTTCGTTCGATCTCCCGTTCGTTCGATCTCCCGTTCGTTCGATCTCCCATTCGCACGATCTCCCGTTCGTTCGATCTCCCGTTCGTTCGATCTCCCGTTCGTTCGATCTCCCGTTCGTTCGATCTCCCGTTCGTTCGATCTCCCGTTCGTTCGATCTCCCGTTCGTTCGATCTCCCGTTCGCTCGATCTCCCATTCGCTCGATCTCCCGTTCGTTCGATCTCCCGTTCGCTCGATCTCCCGTTCGTACGTTTCTCCCGAGGGGCGAACGATCCGCTACACGCACGGCCATGCGGTTCTGTGTGACCTTTGGCAGCCACTGGCGTTCACTCACCGTCTCCGGATAAGAGGGGCAGCCGCCCCACCGTTCCCAGCATGCCCTGCGCGGCGCGGGGGCCCCCCCCGGCTCCGGCGGCCCCCCCCGCGTGGGGGTTGAACTTGGGCTTGGGGGCCACGGCTGGCGGAGGGGCCTTGCGAGGGCCCGGGCCTGCGGCCGCCTGCTGCGTGCGTGACTCCCACATGTCTACGGTGGGGGGAGACAGCAGAGACACAGGTGAGACACACACACAGTGAGACACAGGTGACACACACACACACAGTGAGACACACACACGCACAGTGAGACACACACACAAAGTGAGACACACACAGAGTGAGACACACACACACAGTGACACACACACACAGTGACACACACACACACACAGTGAGACACACACACACAGTGACACACACACAGTGAGACACACACAGTGAGACACACACACACAGTGAGACACACACACAGAGTGAGACACACACAGAGTGAGACACACACACACAGTGAGACACACACACACAGTGACACACACACACAGTGAGACACAGGTGACACACACACACACAGTGAGACACACACACGCACAGTGAGACACACACACAAAGTGAGACACACACACACACAGTGAGACACACACACACAGTGACACACACACAGTGAGACACACACACACAGTGAGACACACACACAGAGTGAGACACACACACACACAGTGAGAGACACACAGTGAGACACACACACAGAGTGAGACACACACACACCGTGAGACACACACACAGAGTGAGACACACACAGAGTGAGACACACACACACAGTGACACACACACACAGTGAGACACACACACACAGTGAGACACACACACACAGTGACACACACACAGTGAGACACACACAGTGAGACACACACACACAGTGAGACACACACACAGAGTGAGACACACACAGAGTGAGACACACACACACAGTGAGACACACACACACAGTGACACACACACACAGTGAGACACACACACAGAGTGAGACACACACACACACAGTGAGAGACACACAGTGAGACACACACACAGAGTGAGACACACACACACCGTGAGACACACACACAGAGTGAGACACACACAGAGTGAGACACACACACACAGTGACACACACACACAGTGAGACACACACACACAGTGAGACACACACAGTGAGACACACACAGTGAGACACACACACACAGTGAGACACACACACAGAGTGAGACACACACAGAGTGAGACACACACACACAGTGAGACACACACACACAGTGACACACACACACAGTGAGACACACAGAGTGAGACACACACACACACCGTGAGACACACACACAGAGTGAGACACACACAGAGTGAGACACACACACACAGTGAGACACACACACAGAGTGAGACACACACACAGAGTGACACACACACACAGTGAGACACACACACACAGTGAGACACACACACACAGTGAGACACACACACAGTGAGACACACACACAGAGTGACACACAGAGTGAGACACACACACAGAGTGACACACACACACAGTGAGACACACACACACAGTGAGACACACACACACAGTGAGACACACACACAGAGTGACACACAGAGTGAGACACACACACAGAGTGACACACACACACAGAGTGACACACACACACAGTGAGACACACACACACAGTGAGACACACACACACAGTGAGACACACACACAGAGTGACACACAGAGTGAGACACACACACACAGTGAGACACACACACAGAGTGACACACACACACAGTGAGACACACACACACAGTGAGACACACACACAGAGTGACACACACAGAGTGACACACACACACAGTGAGACACACACACAGTGACACACACACAGAGTGACACACACAGAGTGACACACACACACAGTGAGACACACAGAGTGAGACACACACACACACAGTGAGACACACACACACAGTGAGACACACACACAGTGAGACACACACACAGTGAGACACACACACACAGTGAGACACACACACACACAGTGAGACACACACACAGTGAGACACACACAGAGTGACACACACACACAGTGAGACACACACACACAGTGAGACACACACACACACAGTGAGACACACACACAGCGAGACACACACACACAGTGAGACACACACACACAGTGAGACACACACACACAGTGAGACACACACACACAGTGAGACACACACACACAGTGAGACACACACACAGTGAGACACACACACACAGTGAGACACACACACACAGTGAGACACACACAGAGTGAGACACACACAGAGTGACACACACACACAGTGAGACACACACACACCGTGAGACACACACACAGAGTGACACACACACACACAGTGAGACACACACACACCGTGAGACACACACACAGAGTGACACACACACACACAGCGAGACACACACACACCGTGAGACACACACACAGTGAGACACACACACACAGTGACACACACACACACAGTGAGACACACACAGAGTGAGACACACACACACAGTGACACACACACACACAGTGAGACACACACAGAGTGAGACACACACAGAGTGACACACACACAGAGTGAGACACACACAGAGTGACACACACACACAGTGAGACACACACAGAGTGACACACACACAGAGTGAGACACACACAGAGTGACACACACACACAGTGAGACACACACAGAGTGACACACACACACAGTGAGACACACACAGAGTGAGACACACACACACAGTGAGACACACACACACAGTGAGACACACACACACAGTGAGACACACACACAGAGTGACACACACACACAGTGAGACACACACACACAGTGAGACACACACACAGTGAGACACACACACACAGTGAGACACACACACAGTGAGACACACACACACAGTGAGACACACACACACAGTGAGACACACACAGAGTGAGACACACACAGAGTGACACACACACACAGTGAGACACACACACACCGTGAGACACACACACAGAGTGACACACACACACACAGTGAGACACACACACACCGTGAGACACACACACAGAGTGACACACACACACACAGCGAGACACACACACACCGTGAGACACACACACAGTGAGACACACACACACAGTGACACACACACACACAGTGAGACACACACAGAGTGAGACACACACACACAGTGACACACACACACACAGTGAGACACACACAGAGTGAGACACACACAGAGTGACACACACACAGAGTGAGACACACACAGAGTGACACACACACACAGTGAGACACACACAGAGTGACACACACACAGAGTGAGACACACACAGAGTGACACACACACACAGTGAGACACACACAGAGTGACACACACACACAGTGAGACACACACAGAGTGAGACACACACACACAGTGAGACACACACACACAGTGAGACACACACACACAGTGAGACACACACACAGAGTGACACACACACACAGTGAGACACACACACACAGTGAGACACACACACAGAGTGACACACACACAGAGTGAGACACACACAGAGTGAGACACACACACACAGAGTGACACACACACAGAGTGAGAGTGAGAGTCTAGGCCTCGGCAAGGTAAGGTAAAAGGTAAACGGTAAAAAGCAACGAGCCTACCTTTACCCTACCTTTTACCCTTACTCCATACAAATTACCCAATTACAGAGTAATTACTGGGGTACTACTACACATCAACAAGGTTTATAACGGTAAATGCTATAGGTAGAGCGCTTTATACATATAACATACTCTCGATGATTCCAATTTGCATTCACTCTGTCGTTGTTGTCGTTCTTGTATCCTCAAATCTTGCAACTCAATTTTAACCCACTTCCCAATATGGTATAGACTGCAAACTTTGGTATACTTAGGTCATACTTATGACAACGCTATATTCTATCATAAAAAATAAATGTTTTAAAACATTACTTGTTTATATGTTATGTTTCGGTTTGGGTCTAATTGTCCACAGTCAACTGACGTTGGCTGTAATTGGCCACGGTCCCTTACGTTGTGGCAAGCTTCGGGCCACTTCCTGGAGTCGTGGAGTTCTGCCATTACTAGTAGGGTACATTTAATAAAAGCGTGTTTAAAAAAAAAAAGGTTTTTTTTTAATAATACTTATTAAATGGAGGCCAAGGACTGCGCGACGGAGCTTCTAGTGGTAAACAAGGCACCGTATTTACTGGGTAATACTTCGCGCTACCTCTACCCTACCGGGTAATTCTTCCGAGCTACCTTTACCCTACTCTTTACCTTACCCCTTGGCATGTCGACACCTTGACTCTTTACCCTTTTACCCGGTAAAAAGGGTAAATTACTTTACCTTGCCGAGGCCTAAGTGAGACACACACACACACACAGTGAAACACACACACAGTGAGACACACACACACACAGTGAGACACACACACACACAGAGTGAGACACACACACACACAGTGAGACACACAGTGAGACACACACACAGTGACACACACACACAGTGAGACACACACACAGGTGACACACACACAGTGACACACACACACACAGTGAGACACACACAGGTGACACACACACACACAGTGAGACACACACACACACAGAGTGAGACACACACACACACAGTGAGACACACACACACACAGTGACACACACACACACAGTGAGACACACACACAGTGACACACACACACACAGTGAGACACACACACAGGTGACACACACACACACAGTGACACACAGACACACACAGGTGAGGCTCAGGTGAGACACCGCTACTGCTCAAGAGTGACTCTCATGCCACGAGGCCTCCCCGTGAGGGGAGCGGCAGTGACCGGCCGCGTGGCTTCCTCTCCACGTGGCGAAGGCGAGTACTCGGCCCACCAGGAGAGGAGTCTCATTCGCACGGGTGGCCTGGCGTCACCACAATGATAGCGGCAAAAGGGCCATCGCCCGAAACGTCGGATATTGTAAAAACGGTTTCCTTCCAAGACCACACACACGCGGTGTCGTCGTTGTTACTGCCGGACGTTTTTGAGCGGCTGTTAAAGCCATAAACTAAACCATCAACTTTGTTTATGTTATCAGGTAAGGCCCACTGAGCTGTCTAGATCTTTTTCAGAGGTGACCAGGCCACAAATGGTTGATTATCATCATCATCATCGCGTGGAAATGTACAGCAGCCAGATGCTCTCAAGGCGTGATTCTAAATGTGGAGGGTGAGAAGAGGAGGAGCCGGAGAAAAAGTCCACCCGACCACGAGGAGAGAGAGAGGACACCGCAAACTCCAAATATACAGCAGCAGCAGGCGTCAGGGTCGGGATCGAACCCACGACCTCCTGTAGACCAGGCGAGGTAGTTAACATCTCCTAGCCACCGTGATGATGATGAGAGACACCGCAAACTCCAAATATACAGCAGCAGGCGTCAGGGTCGGGATCGAACCCACGACCTCCTGTGTACCAGGCGAGGTAGTTGACATCTCCTAGCCACCGTGATGATGATGATGAGAGAGACACACAAACTCCAAATATACAGCAGCAGCAGGCGTCAGGGTCGGGATCGAACCCACGATCTCCTGTACACCAGGCGAGGTAGTTAACATCTCGCCACCATACCACAGACCACAGGAAATACACTCAGCAAATTCAGACTCCTACACAGCCGTGTGCGTGGCTGTGTGTGTATACACAGATTGTCTGGGTGTGTACACAGAGACAAAGATCCCCCGGATAGCCTAGCGCTCACTGTTGGGGCAAGTGCTGTTAGCGAGCACCTATTAAGGTCTGCACGGCACACTAGAGGGTGGGTGGCCAGCACCACGCCCGGCCGCCTTTGTCTCCCCGTACAGAACACACGTGACATGTTGGACTTCTTTCGCACCGTACGTAGCCAACCGTGCTACCACAACGTACTGTACAACACTTGAACATGACACACTCCTACAGCCTCACACACACACACATCCAACCGTACAGACTCCACGATTTCCCCACATGCACACCCATATTATATAAACACAAGACAGAGATCCCCCGTGTAGCCTTAACAGACTGTTGGGGCAAGTGCTGTTAGCGAGTTGCAGCACCTATGAAGGCCGGGCACTGTGGCACACGAGGGGGTGGGTGGCCAACACCACGCCCGGCCGCCTTTGTCTCCCTAGTGCCGATGTTTACACACCGCACCAGGTACTCATTTGAGGCTGAGTCGACTTAGGGGAGGCTCAGATCAGATAATCGTCACCACCAAGATACACACACACCAACACACACATACATACACACACCAGCACACACACACAAACACACACACCCCCACCCCCCAGACATACACAGCTTACAGCACACACTCCAGTCACCACACACCCAACCTAACACACACATACACACCCCATTCACACACTCAAGACACACACACTAACACACACACATACACACCCCAATCACACACTCAAGACACACACACATACACACACACACCAACACACACGCACACCAACACATACATACATACACCCATACACCCCAATCACACACTCAAGACACACACCCCAACACACACACATACATACACATACATACACACACACATACACACACATACATACACACACATACACACATACATACACCCCAATGACACTCAAGACACACTCAAGACACGCATACCAACACAATACAAAGATCCCCTGTGTAGCCTCTAACAGACTGTTGGGACAAGTGCTGTTAGCGAGCACCTATAAAGGCCGGCACGGCACACGAGGGGGTGGGTGGCCAGCACCACGCCCGGCCGCCTTTGTCTCCCCAGTGACGATGTTTACACACCGCGCCAGGTATTCATTTGAGGCTGAATCGACCTAGGGGAGGCCCAGGACCGGTTCAGATAATCGTCACTGGGTGTTAGCCGTGAGCGGGAATCAAACTCGGGTCGCCGGGTTCGTAGCGCAGCACGCGAACCGCTACACCACCCAGACACTCACCCAGACACACAATCACACAGACACACACTCACACACCCCGACACACACCCAGACACACACTCACACAGACACACACTCACACACCCCGACACACACAGACACACACTCACCCAGACACACACTCACACAGACACACACACAGACACACACACACCCCGACACACCAACACACTCACACAGACACACACACTCACCCAGACACACACTCACCCAGACACACACTCACACAGACACACACACAGACACACACACACCCCGACACACCAACACACTCACACAGACACACACTCACACACCCCGACACACACACACACTCACCCAGACACACACTCACACAGACACACACTCACCCCGACACACTCACACAGACACACACTCACACACCCCGACACACACTCACACACCCCGACACACCAACACACTCACAGTCACACACTCACATAGATACACACACACCCCGACACACACCCCGACACACACACACCCCGACACACACTCACACACCCCTCCATACCAACACACTCGCACACCCCGACACACCAACTTTTACGCACATTTAACACATGCATACTGTACATACACTCACACAACCCCACCCAGACACACACCCACCCACACTCACATTCCAACACACGAAGAACACATACACACTCCCCGACACACACACACGCACACCCCGACACACACACCCCGACTCGCACACAATCACTCACCCCCTCTCCCAACTCGCACGCCGCTTCCACTTAGCATCAAGGGGGAGAGGAGCTCGCAAACTCTGAACACTCGGCAGAGTCCTTCACGATCCACTCCTCCCTCCGGCTTCCTCCTCTCCACGAAACATCCCTCACCACCCCCCACACACATCCCTCACCCCCCCCCACATCCCCCCCCCCACGTCCGCCCCTACCTCTCCCCCCCTGCCCGCTGCTCTCTCCCCTATGCCCTAATATGGCGCTATCGGGCAGCCTTCTTCATCAGCCGTTTCCCGTCTCGCGCTTATTCCATTTGACGTGGGGCTGTTCCCTTGACCGCCGACTCGCCTGCCTGCCTGGCTCGCCACGGCTGAGGTGGGGCGCGGGGAGGGGGCGGCTTCCGTAAGAACAGTTACGGGCAGTGCCCGACTCACGAACAGCCGAACATACGAACACTCGTACATACGAACACCCAACATACGAACACCCGGGCTTACGAACACGCGCGCTTACGAACACCCAACATACGAACACCCGGGCTTACGAACACCCAACATACGAACACCCGAACATACGAACACCCGGGCTTACGAACACCCATACATACGAACACCCAACATATGAACACCCGGGCTTACGAACACGCACGCTTACGAACACCCAACATACGAACACCCGGGCTTACGAACATCCGACATACGAACACTCGTACATACGAACACTCGTACATAGGAACACCCAACATACGAACACGTGCACTTACGAACACCCAACATACGAACACCCGTACATACGAACACTTGTACATACGAACACCCAACATACGAACACCCGTACATGCGTACACTTGTACATACGAACACTCGTACATACGAACACCCAACATACGAACACCCGTACATACGAACACTTGTACATACGAACACTCGTACATACGAACACCCACACTTACGAACACGAGTACGTATGAACCAGCTTCCATGCCCCCAACAGCCTATTAGTAAATGCTACTTAAAATGTATTTATATTCTTTTTATGCGGAGTGTCTGCTGCTCATGTGCCTGTACAGCGCTATGAGATCCTTGATGAAAGGCGATATATAAATGTAGGTATTGCTAGTATACAGGGGATCGTTGTCGTTGGGGTGTGTGTGTATGTTTGTCTTTGTGTGTGTGCATGCGCGTACCGGGGGAATTACCATTTGGTACAGATATAATGGGAGGCTGATCGACGCCCGGGTGCGATCAAGGGATGGCTCCCTATTGGTCAACCACGTTATGTATGCCGATGATTTGGTAATAGCTGCTCATTCAGAAGAGGAGTTGGAGACGCTGCTGCTGAGACTGGAGCGTGCCACTAAGAGGTGGGGCCTTACCATCAGCCCCACCAAAACTAAGCACCTGCCTGGGTATTTTGTACCATCGGGCACTCCACCCCCACAACTCCCAATCGGTGATGGGGCAGTTGTGGAGAGAGTGGAGAGTTTCCCATACCTGGGCAGTGTGCTTATGACCGGCTCCAGTTTATCAGCAGAGGTCTCACTCCGAATCAGTCGAGCGGCAATATCTTTTCATCGGTTGCGTAACGCTGTGTGGAAGCTACCTGGTCTGTCGCTCCGCACGAAGCTTCAGGTCTTCTCGGCCACGGTCATTCCCTCCCTTCTCTACGCTTGCGAAACGTGGACCCCCCTAGTGGAGCATCTTCGCCGGTTGGAAACATTTAGGCTGGCCTGCCTACGATCCATCATGGGTTTAACCAGGCTGGATTGTGTGAGGAGCTCACAAGTCCTTGAAAGATCTGGGCAAAGTCCCATCAGTGAGCTCCTCCGGCAGGCAAGGCTGCGTTGGCTGGGTCATGTAGCCCGCATGCCCAGCCATCGCATGCCTAAACAGCTTTTGTTCGGCCGGATCGAGGGGGCTAAACGGGCGCGGCACGGGCTAGAGAAGAGATGGAGTGATGGGTGAGTGAGTGGGTGAGTGTGTGAGTGACACGGGCTAGAGAAGAGATGGAGTGATGTGGTACAGGAGGACGTGGAGCTGAGTGGACTTGCCGATGACTGGTACCAGCGGTGTCAAGATCGGCCTCAGTGGAGGAGGCTCGTGAAGGACGCTACTGGGCAGTTGGAGGCAGTCGCCCTCCAACAACAACGGAGGGCGGAGGAGCGACGCTCACAACAACGAGCGGAGCGCCGGGTGGCTAAAGCACAGCAAGTTGGCACAGTAGGGGGCACAGGTGGTGCATCAGCCAGTCATCTCGGTCATCTCGGTCAGTCGACCCGTGGCACCTGGGTCTGCCCCGTGACCTCCTGCCAGCGGGCGTTCGACACTTCACGTGGCCTCAGGGTGCACATGGCCTGGCACAAGCGTCGTGGTGACGTCACCGCCACTTAGTGGCGAATGGCGGTTGTTGTTGTTGTTGTTGCATGCGCGTGTGTGTATGTGTGTGTGTGTGTATGTGTGTGTGTGTATGTGTGTGTGTGCGCGCGTGCTACCGTGCGCGTGTGCAATTGTAGCGTCTCAATTCCCGCTCACGGCCAACACCGGTGACGATTATCTGAACCCGTCCCGGGCATCCCCTAGGTCGACTATGCCTCAAATTAGTACCTGGTGCGGTGTGTAAACATCGCCACTGGGGAGACAAAGGCGGCCGGGCGTGTTTGCTGGCCACCCACCCCCTCGTGTGCCGTGCCAACCTTCATAGGTGCTCGCTAACAGCACTTGCCCCGACAGTCTGTTCAGGCTACACGGGGGATCTTTGTCTTTGTGTCTCATTATCCCTTTTCCGACAAGCAAGCCAGCATCAAGACTCAAGGTAGGTGTTTAAGAGTGTTACATGCAAATCTACAACACTTCTTCTTAACTATGAGTTTACCAACGTTTCCACGTTAGTTGAACCGCATCGCATTTCATTTACACTCACCGTATTGGGCATTTAAATACAGCCCATTGCCGTGTTCCGACTTACGAACCGTTCGACTTACGAACGGTTCTCAGGAAATAATTCGGCGAGGAAGCTGAGGTCTGCCCGCGCTGGTCTCAGCGGCAGGCATGGCTCGTGTTTGACCAGCCAGGGTGAGGACTCGGGTGAAGGTCTCATTGAGCAGAGGGCGTCACGTGGAGTCCAATATACATCCAGAGCAGAGACAGACATCGTAGCAGAGACAGACAGACAGACACCACAGCAGAGACAGACAGACAGACATCACAGCAGAGACAGACAGACAGACATCACAGCAGAGACAGACAGACACCACAGCAGAGACAGACAGACACCACAGCAGAGACAGACAGACATCACAGCAGAGACAGACAGACATCGCAGCAGAGACAGACAGACAGACATCGCAGCAGAGACAGACAGACATCGTAGCAGAGACAGACAGACAGACACCACAGCAGAGACAGACAGACAGACATCACAGCAGAGACAGACAGACAGACATCACAGCAGAGACAGACAGACACCACAGCAGAGACAGACAGACACCACAGCAGAGACAGACAGACATACATCACAGCAGAGACAGACAGACATCGCAGCAGAGACAGACAGACAGACATCGCAGCAGAGACAGACAGACAGACATCGCAGCAGAGACAGACAGACAGACATCGCAGCAGAGACAGACAGACAGACATCGCAGCAGAGACAGACAGACATCACAGCAGAGACAGACAGACATCGCAGCAGAGACAGACAGACATCGCAGCAGAGACAGACAGACACCACAGCAGAGACAGACAGACATCGCAGCAGAGACAGACAGACATCGCAGCAGAGACAGACAGACAGACATCGCAGCAGAGACAGACAGACAGACATCACAGCAGAGACAGACAGACATCACAGCAGAGACAGACAGACACTACAGCAGAGACATACAGACACCACAGCAGAGACAGACAGACATCACAGCAGAGACAGACAGACATCACAGCAGAGACAGACAGACATCACAGCAGAGACAGCCAGACATCACAGCAGAGACAGACAGACACCACAGCAGAGACAGACAGACACTACAGCAGAGACAGACAGACATCACAGCAGAGACAGACAGACAGAAATCACAGCAGAGACAGACAGACATCGCAGCAGAGACAGACAGACATCGCAGCAGAGACAGACAGACATCGCAGCAGAGACAGACAGACATCGCAGCAGAGACAGACAGACATCACAGCAGAGACAGACAGACATCGCAGCAGAGACAGACAGACAGACATCGCAGCAGAGACAGACAGACAGACATCGCAGCAGAGACAGACAGACATCACAGCAGAGACAGACAGACATCACAGCAGAGACAGACAGACAGACATCACAGCAGAGACAGACAGACAGACATCGCAGCAGAGACAGACAGACATCACAGCAGAGACAGACAGACACTACAGCAGAGACAGACAGACATCGCAGCAGAGACAGACAGACACTACAGCAGAGACAGACAAACATCACAGCAGAGACAGACAGACAGACACCGCAGCAGAGACAGAGAGACATCACAGCAGAGACAGACAAACATCATAGCAGAGACAGACAGACAGACATCGCAGCAGAGACAGACAGACATCACAGCAGAGACAGACAGACATCACAGCAGAGACAGACAGACAGACATCGCAGCAGAGACAGACAGACAGACATCACAGCAGAGACAGACAGACATCGCAGCAGAGACAGACAGACAGACATCGCAGCAGAGACAGACAGACATCACAGCAGAGACAGACAGACACCGCAGCAAAGACAGACAGACAGACATCGCAGCAGAGACAGACAGACAGACATCACAGCAGAGACAGACAGACATCACAGCAGAGACAGACAGACAGACATCACAGCAGAGACAGACAGACATCGCAGCAGAGACAGACAGACATCGCAGCAGCGACAGACAGACATCGCAGCAGAGACAGACAGACATCACAGCAGAGACAGACAGACATCGCAGCAGAGACAGACAGACAGACATCGCAGCAGAGACAGACAGACATCGCAGCAGAGACAGACAGACATCACAGCAGAGACAGACAGACATCACAGCAGAGACAGACAGACAGACATCACAGCAGAGACAGACAGACATCGCAGCAGAGACAGACAGACATCACAGCAGAGACAGACAGACACTACAGCAGAGACAGACAGACATCGCAGCAGAGACAGACAGACACTACAGCAGAGACAGACATACATCACAGCAGAGACAGACAGACAGACACCGCAGCAGAGACAGAGAGACATCACAGCAGAGACAGACAGACAGACATCGCAGCAGAGACAGACAGACAGACACCGCAGCAGAGACAGATAGACAGACATCGCAGCAGAGACAGACAGACATCACAGCAGAGACAGATAGACAGACATCGCAGCAGAGACAGACAGACAGACATCGCAGCAGAGACAGACATACATCACAGCAGAGACAGACAGACATCACAGCAGAGACAGACAGACAGACATCACAGCAGAGACATCACAGCAGAGACAGACAGACAGACATCACAGCAGAGACAGACAGACAGACATCACAGCAGAGACAGACATCACAGCAGAGACAGACATCACAGCAGAGACAGACAGACAGACATCGCAGCAGAGACAGACAGACATCACAGCAGAGACAGACAGACATCACAGCAGAGACAGACATACATCACAGCAGAGACAGACAGACAGACATCACAGCAGAGACAGACAGACAGACATCACAGCAGAGACAGACAGACATCACAGCAGAGACAGACAGACAGACATCGCAGCAGAGACAGACAGACAGACACCGCAGCAGAGACAGATAGACAGACATCGCAGCAGAGACAGACAGACATCACAGCAGAGACAGACAGACAGACATCACAGCAGAGACAGACAGACAGACATCACAGCAGAGACAGACAGACAGACATCACAGCAGAGACAGACAGACATCACAGCAGAGACAGACAGACATCACAGCAGAGACAGACAGACAGACATCACAGCAGAGACAGACAGACATACATCGCTGCAGAGACAGACATACATCACAGCAGAAACAGACAGACAGACATCGCAGCAAAGACAGACAGACAGACATCACAGCAGAGACAGACAGACAGACACCACAGCAGAGACAGACAGACAGACATCGCAGCAGAGACAGACAGACAGACATCGCAGCAGAGACAGACAGACATCGCAGCAGAGACAGACAGACAGACATCGCAGCAGAAACAACCGCTTTGCGGGAGGAATTGAGCAACGTAACACAGACATAAATTAATGTTGGATTGAAAAAATATATAATGAATCAATGTTCTGTCGCGAACATTGATTCATTATATGACAGGGCTATAGCTAATAAATGAAACTTGAACTTGACAAGCTGCAGTCTGCCCAGTTCTTTGCTCGGTATCCCAGCCAGTGAGGCGTTGCAGTAATCGACTCGGGATGACACACAAGCATGGACCAGGCTGTCCAAGTCAGCAGGCGACAGGAAGCGATGCATTCTGGCGATATTTCTTAGGTAGAAAGGGCACATTTTAACCGCCTTAGGGGCCGTCCATAAATGACGTCACGCACCTAGGGAGGGGGGGGGGGTCAGACATTTGTGACGATGTGTGACGATGGGGGGGGGGGGGGTTGAGAATTGTGACGTCACATAAAAATGCGCAACTTTAAATAAATATAGACAACACGTTCTACTTAATTAAATAGACTTTGATGTTGTAGGAGAAAACATTTATTACAGAGTGCAGCGCCACATTAAATACGCACGACAATGGCAATAGTTTAAAGCGATTCGAAGCATGTTTTATTTTCAAAATGGAAATATAGTTTTGGGGGGGGGGGGAGAGGGCAGAGCTTTGTGACGTTATATTTGAGGGGGGGGTCTGACTTTTTGTGACGCCGTGTGACGAGGGGGGGGGTTCAAAAATCGTCCAAAATCGCGTGACGTCATTTACGGACGGCCCCCATCTATTGAGTAGGTAGCAAAAATCTGTCAAAACGTGACCCCTCCCCCCGTCTCTGTACGCACGCGGAATTTTACACCCCCCCCCCCACCTGCGTACGTTCGCCTGACGCACCCCCCCCGAATCCTATAGTACGGCCGATATTTAAGCCACGCCGAAACGATCAAGGATTAATAATATTAACGTGTTTAAGCAAACAGATAGTCCACCGCCGGACTATCTAACTCAGTTGAAGGCCAATGTAGACAAATTATATTGGTAGGAACCCACTGGTTCCACCAGCCCGCAGGGGATTATTGTGTCCGTCCGTCGTGTAGGGAGGGGCTGGGTGGGGAGGGAGGGGATGGGTGGGGAGGGGCTGGGTGGGGAGGGTGGGGCTGGGTGGGGAGGGGCTGGGTGGGGAGAGGCTTGGTGGGGAGGGTGGGGCTGGGTGGGGAGGGGCTGGGTGGGGAGGGTGGGGAGGGGCTGGGTGGGGAGGAGCTGGGTGGGGAGGGTGGGGCTGAGTGGGGAGGGTGGGGCTGGGTGGGGGGGGTGGGAAGGGTGGGGCTGGGTGGGGAGGGGCTGGTCACCCCGTGGTGCCCTTATAAAACTCAACGTTTAACCTACTCATATTTGCGGAATACACCACGCCGCCGTTGACCCTGCCCATTGACCGAGCAACCCAACGTTCCTACCAGCTCCCTCCGCAGGAATGTGTTTATTGAGGCTTCACCCCCCCCCCCCCCCCCGTTTCCTATGCGTATGCACATTGTGAGTAGACCCGCCATACGCAAGCGAACGCATTTGGGTTAAAAACCCCTCCTCCCTCCATGCGTACGTACTAAATAGATGGCCCCTAACCGTGACACTAACGCAATGCACACACATCGCCTGGGCTACATGAGGCAATGGGTTCGATCCCGACCCTGACGCCTGCTGCTGTATATTTGGAGTTTGCGTGTCTCTCTCTCTCCCCACGGTGGCGTGGATTTTTCTCCGGGTCCTCCGTTTTTTTTCCCTCCAACATTTAGAATCAACGTCACCACGCGTTTATTGTGTTCGGCTGCTTCTAGAAATTGCCACATGATAATAAGCCACTTCCTGAGCTATAATTTGTGATTGCCAGATAGCTTCTGAAAAAAAGAGCTAGAAATCAGTGGACCTTACCTGGTAAAATAAAGAATATATAGTTTTACAGCAGACTCTTATCTGATTTGCGGATTAACTGCGCGCACCTGAGATTTTGACATTAATAACTCATGGATTTTCCTTGAAGCCCAAATTAATCATCTAAAAATAGTGAGACAACATTGTTATTCGAAAAAATGTTCATTACGAGTCAGGTGCTAAAACCGAATATGTGCTCCGGTTAATCCGAAATCCACGTGATCACCTCTGCAGTACAGTAGTTGCCAGATGTTTACAACAGTGGGCGGAGTTTGATTGATGTTGATTGACGTGGCTCTGTAATCAAACAAGATCAAGACGTTCTATACGACAAATGTTTTGAT